>NW_022705232.1:313388-317236 GCF_011630105.1 Anneissia japonica
TGATATTCATATTCACTGTACAAAAGTTATTGTACGAGACTGAGGTCACAGGTCACTGGAATAAAAAATACAAAGTATGGCAGCATTGCGTTGCATGAGTTTCATTTATAATCGTGTCTAAATCAACACTATATATCAGACCCACTTGATATCAGACCCCGCAAATTACGACCTTCAACCAGGAAGTTGTTATTTCTAAATAACAACTCCTGCCTCAACTAAGTATGCCAGGATTTGTAGACAATACCTTTATTCTAAAGCTAACGTCAATATAAAGAAGTGACTAATCATTAATAAACACCATTAAGTATCATCGATACCAGCTAGGCCCCTATTTGCGATGTTTACTGGAGAAACTAATACAGTACAAACAAACCAGCTATTTGCACTCCCCGGAACCGTACGGTACGGTTTCGGTACGTTTTCTATAGCGGTTTCTAATGCAAATCTATCGTGCGATACTGTATCCGATATTATAGTTCTCGATCGTTCTCACTCTTTATATTTTTAGGTATAGTTTGTTCTTCTTTTTACATTCACCTTTCCTTTCTTTACTTGCTTCTTTTTTTGTTTTATATGCGATTTAAAAATATAATATAATAAAAAAGATAAAATTACTAAAAGCATAGAACATGAAACCAGGACCAGTGGCGGATCCAGCGAAGGGGGTCGGGGCATGAGGGCCCGTTTCCCCTCCCCCTCCCCAAATTCAGTCAAGCCGAAAATTTTGAGTTAAAGAGAGGAAAAATACGGTACCCATGAGTTCAGTAGCGATCCAGCAGTGGAATGAAAGGATAGAGTATTTTCCACTTTACACCAACCATGGTGGGGCTAAGGTGGGCGTGGCGCCGAGAACCTCATATGGTCTGAGCTTTCGGGACACCCCTACAATGAGTACAAACGAGGTCGTTTGCATAGTAGGGCCTAATAGTAGGTTTAGAGTTAGTAGGCCCTAGGGATCACAGAATATTAGGCGAGAAATGTAATACTGTACCTTGTTCAGCGATTTCGAATAGTTAACGCACCGTCTCCAACGAAAAAAAGAAATTTTAGAAAAACATAAAAGTGTTACATATTTTTACTATGGCTTTCAGTCCCCTGAAATATTCACAAATTAGATAAATTTAAAGCATTTATCAAACTCATTAAAACCACCCCATTATTCTACTGTCATCATATTCATATACGTAGGACTGGTGACTGTCCTTGTAAAATGCATTATGCGAGGGTTATATAATCCTAATCTGGCTTATGCCGTCCTGTATATTGTATATACAACCAGATTACAACAGTTTAATTACTATACTGGAACAGCCTTAAACGCCGGGAACCAGCGTAGATTTTTAAACCAATCTCTAAATACGCCATTTTGAAAATCATCCGAATTATGACTGTAAACACACGCATTTACAGGGTTTTTTGGATTCAAAATAGTACGTATACAGGTATGTATATCATGTCTTTCTCTAAAAGTTTAGATTTATATTAACTCTAATGCTTTAAAAAAACATTAAAGTTCAGTCAACCTAGGCCTAGACCAAGGCCCTCGGCATAACCTAGTTTAGGCCTAGATGAACAACTTTCGGCTAGATCATGTGTGGGAAAAAGCCGGGTCTCTTGCTTAGGGGTGAAGGGCCTAGGTATTTAGAATCGCCAAGAGGCTCCCTACTTTGAGTGTCATAGTGAGTCCCCCTAATAGTACCTCCCTAGTGTTCTATTACCTCAGTGCAGGCCTATTTGTATTCACTATTTCTCCTACTAGCCTCCTATATTAGGCTTAAGGCCTACTAGTACTATAGAGCCCTATCTATGTAGATATAGGTCTCTTACCTAGGCATAGCCTAGACTCGATTTTATTACAGAGGTTCAACCTAACCACGCCTAGGCTAGGCTCCCCCGCCACTCCCCCTCCCCCTTCCTAGTCCAAGTCTGGCTTAAATACTGCATTATTTACTAGATTTACTGCTCAGTGCAGCTAACTGGTTATTGGTATTAATGAATGTTATCAGTTGAAAACTACCCTTGGAATAAAAAGAAAGGTCGAGGGAGGAAATTTTACAGATTGACCACCTAATAATAATAATTGTTAATCATATTTTTTTTTTAAATTGTAAATCAGATATTGATCATTTTAGGGATGTTCTTGTTTGCTTGCTCACTCCCTGGTGGGGACTTGCCTGGTCCCCACCTAAAGTTTGAAAAATTAAAAAAAATGGAGAAAAAAAAGAAAATTATACAAGGATAAAAGGATACAATAGGGATAATAATAATATTAGTAATAATGAACGTATTATTATTATTATTATTATTATTATTATTATTATTATTATTATTATTATTATTATTATTATTATTAATTATTTTAATAATAATAATAATAATAATATTCCATCCATTCGTCCATCCATTTACTCACTCATTCTCTCACTCATTTACACTCACTCATTTTTTTACTCATTCATTCATTATTTCATTTATTAACCCACTCATTCAATCACTAATTCATTCATCCATTTATTTATTTATGCATTCATTCATTCATTTAATCATTCATTCATTCATTCATTCACCCACTCACTCAGTCACTTATTCATTCATTCCTTCATTCATTTATTCATGCATTAATTCATTTATTTACTCACTCACTCACTCACTCACTCACTCACTCACTCACTCACTCACTCACTCACTCACTCACTAATTAATTAATTCATTCATGTTTTCATTCATTTATTTATTCATTTATTCATTCATTCATTTTCATTTATTCAATTGATTTTATTCATTCATTCATTTTCAATCATTCATTTATTTATTCATATTATTAATTATGACCATAAAACAAATGTGTATTTTTTGATTGGAACTAAAAATAATATTTTTTTTGGAACAGTGGCGGATTTAAAAGGGGCCCAGCTGCCCTGGTCCCCACCTAAAGTTTTCAACGAAAAAAAAATGGAGAAAAAAGGGAAATTATACAAGCATAAAAGGATACAATAATAATAATTATTACAGTGGCGGATTTAAAAGGGGCCTAGCTGCCCTGGTCCCCACCTAAAGTTTTCAACAACAAAAAAATGGAGAAAAAAGGGAAATTATACAAGCATAAAAGGATACAATAATAATAATAATAATAATAATAATAATAATTAATAATAATAGTAATATTCCATCCATTCTTTCATCCATTTACTCACTCATTCTCTCACTCATTTACTCTCACTAATTTTTTTTCACTCATTCCTTCTTTCTTTAATTCATTCATTTATTCACCCACTCAATCACATATTTATTCATCTATTAATTTATTCATGCATTCTTTCATTCATTCATTCATTCATTCATTTATTTATTCGATTTTATTTATTCATTCATTTTTAATCAATCATTTTTATTCATTCATTTATATATTCATATTTTCATTCATTCATTTTCATTTATTTTGTACATAGATTACTCTATGCATTAATTATGGTTGTAAAACACGTGTTTTTTGATTAAAACTAAACATTTTTATTTTTTTTGAACAGTGGTGGATTTAAGGGCGAGTCCAGCTGGCCTGGTCTCCACCAAAAGTTTTCAAAGTAACAAAAAATAGGGAAAAAAGAAAATTATACAAGGATACAATATTGATAATAATAATAATTAATTATTAATAATAAAACTATTAATAATAAAACTATTAATAATAATAATATTAATAATAATAATTATTTTTTTATTTTTTTTATTTATTCATTTGTTCTTTATACTGGGTTTCCTCTTCAGTAACAAATTACTGTTCTCCCAGAGGGCCCAGTTCACATAAAACAGTCCACGACAGGGGCCGGGTGAACCAGTACACCAGG
>NW_022705232.1:317401-319926 GCF_011630105.1 Anneissia japonica
CTATTTCAAATTTCTGGATCCGCTACTGAGCGGGTATGTAAGTTGTGCCTAGGCATAACACTGCTAAGGTAGCATCTGATTTAACAAGGATTATTGATACTATATATTAATTTAAAAAAAGAAGTCACCTCCCAACATAAGTATTTAATTTTAAAGAGGTGATGCTTAACAAGTATTTTTTTTTATTTGGCCTAATTTAATTTAAGGTTTTTTTTTCCCAATATTTTAACATAGATGGTTATATATTATTATGCAGTAACCTTGGCCTTATGATGTTTTTGCGCACCTAGGCCTACCTCCCTACCAGCAATTTTCTACACAGATATGAGTTAGATTACTTCTTAGTGTTATCCTGCAAATTAAATTCAATTTCATCCTCAATGTCCAGTATTCATACAGCACTTTGTTTCAAAGTACTTCACATTTTGCCAATTCATTTGAATTCAAATTCAATTAAAAATACTTTATTATCCAAAGGGATATTCATTTGGCCATGGTATAATATATCAAACAATGTACAATGAATAAAATACATATAAAATAGTTTAAAAAGAAAGTTTATACATGAAAAATCATTTTTAAATCAGGGATTTAAACAATAAGTGTTAGGTTTGTTTTCTTTTATTAAATTATTTAAAAAAAAGTAACACAACAATTTATGAAACAATTTAAAATAGAAGAATATTAAAAAATCCTCAAACTCTCCGCACTTGTATAATCTATTATTTTTATATCATTATTTATATTATTTTATTATTATTTGTTTATTTTGTTATTATTGCAGATTACATACATTTACTTAATGTGTTTTTAGGACTACTGTATATCTGACAGACTGCACTTGAACTATCTAGAAAAATAGTCAATGATAAAATCAAGTGCGTCTAAAAAACACACATGTCTGTCCACACATTAATAAGATACCCAATGAAATTACAAATAGCTTTGTTATAATAATCTTATTATTAGGACTCACATTATCATTAAAATGTTTTTTATTGAAATGTTTTAGAAAACTTATTAGGTCAATATGTAATATGATGTTCTCATTGCTGCCCCTCATTGTCAATCCTTCACTTTATTAAATTTTTATTTACATCTCAGAAAAACATAGTTTTTCATTTTTTTTAATTATTTATAAATGTTATGGCTTATAATTTAACTTAAATTTAATTATTGTTGAACTCATTTTGTCTATCCCTCAGATGAATTTTGCTTATTGTTCCAGCTATATGAACTCTGCAGGGATATTAGTGTGGCCAATATTTTGTTGATGAGTTTGGGGTTAGGGGAAGTTTTGTTGGGGTCTATTACTTTCATTAGTCTTGTGAAAGAATGCAATAATTGAAATGTGACTAGATCTCACTTCTTTTACTCTACAGAAAATACTGTATGCAAGCAGTTAAACTGGGAGCAAGTTTATGCTTAACAGAACATGCATAATGTAGGTTCACTGTTTACAGTATATAAATGGTTGAATATCAGAATAATTATGTATTATGCCCATTGTACAGTTATTTTAATCACTGTATTAAGTTTGTGAATACACAAAAGAGAATTGTGTCACTTAGCCTATTGCACAATTCACAATCTATATAATAGCAAAAATTATAAGTAATCAAAAAAAACCAAATAATAATTCATACATCTCAGAACTTTTACTGCTCCATCTAGAAACCTACGGTATTTTAGTTGAAGAATATCATTTCCCCTTGTCATACAATACATATACATGTAAGACCATGATTAATGCACAAACTCCCCACTTCCAAGAAGTATTTGTAGTGAAATTTATTACTAAATAGAGCCATATAAACAATGATTCTCATGGGTGATTGTATGCATTTTTTACAGCAGCTAACAAATCACCAAATTGGTCTAAGTTTTGCCAATCATTAATACAGAAGTTTAAAATGATTAGGTTTTTGAGGGAAAACATTATCTTTAATTTACAGTGGCGATGTTTCTCCGCAAGAAAGTCACTCACATTTTGTTAAATTGTATATGAAGCTGTAATACTTTTTTCTTTCTTTCAGCCTATAGTTTTGAATCCAAGATNGTTTGACCTCAACAGTAGACTGTTTAATTTCACTTCTGTGCAGAGAGAATCAATGTACATTTCAATAACAGGCTGTGAAGAGAAGTCTAAAAAATGACTCTGGAAATCTGTTCTGTTGGCCACCACAAACAATTAACTAATGATTATGTATGCAATTCATTATATACAATGTCCAGTCAGGAAAATCTAAGCAATGTTTTATTGATAATCATGGATTAATAATTTGTAAAAAGGAAGACTATAGGTCTATTAAAAGGGGTATGTGGCATTCACTGAACACACAAAGTATTATAGATTCATATTCCTTGAGGAAAGATAAGATTTTAATATTGGATGTAGTTACAACTTGTTATTTTAGAAATTGTAAAAATTCAGAATTACCATTTTTGTTGTGAATTATGATATATGAGAGGCATTGGCTCTTGAGAGCATAATAAACATTTGTTTATAAGCTGCCAATTTTTTG
>NW_022705233.1:0-1032 GCF_011630105.1 Anneissia japonica
ACATTAGACCGCTGTCATCGTTAATAGCAACAGTCGGTTAACATCAAAGGAGCGCATAGCTGTGGAAAACTGACGGTGACTTTTTCAAGCAATACAATTGAAACAAATACTAAAGCAATCAAAAAAATACATAAAGGCCCATTAATTGATTCTCCTGACGCAAATCCAAAATATCATATTTTGTTATATTGTATTTAAGCCTTTCCTTTATATTGTATGCTTTGTAAATTTGATATACAATATTTTTTTGTTTTCTTATTTATCACGGCAATGATGAAAAACATGTCGCAATGACTCAGAAGGGCTCCCAAGTCTACCTAAAATCAAATCTTGAAGGCCAATTTCCCTCTTCCAAAATAAAATATAATTCTGAATTAAAAACTGAGAATATTTGTAAAATTTGCTTCTCGAATATATTTTTTAATATAATGGGTAAGCCCCTTACTGAAATATTTGCATGCTTATACGTTAGTGCCGTAATAGGATTTTAATTCATATTCAAGACAAAGTTATAAATGTTACCACACCAACTTCACTGCGTTTTCAAAAATGACGTCGCACCATTGGCGGCATTTTATTTAGATCGTTATGTTTCTCTTGCGGTCAATGATTATATTTATTAAGAGCTAGCCGTTGACCATTTTTACCACCATTTTATTGTCTTGTGATTATTGTTTCCGTGTTTCCTTCGGGCATTGTAAGTTGTAAACAGTTTTGTTTTCTTGAAAATTGTTTTGAAAATGTTTTCTAGACCCTATTGGAAACAATCCTCTTAGTTTAATTAGGAAATCCAGATTTTTTTTGAGTACTTAAAAATTACATATTTTCGAGAGGATAGTGTTATTTTTATTATTATTATTATTTTTGTCAATGTTATTCTGTGTCACACCCATGTTTATACTAGTGTTTTTTTTTAATCTGATGTGGCAGTGTAAGGTATTATATAATTTTTACACTGTCAAGAAATATGGAATACCGGCACAGGTTGGACACAATAGGGAATTTCCGTTATACTAGGCCAAAAGAATGTAC
>NW_022705234.1:0-1453 GCF_011630105.1 Anneissia japonica
GGACAAGATGAAAATGTTTTATGCTCAGAATTCTTTTAGGGACATTTTTAATATGCGCTGTATGTATATAGCAATTATGAAGTCAATGTTGATGTGTGGCACTGTGTGGAGATCAGTTTCTTCTAATTATCATCAGATTTGAATTCCTAACAAAGCTCCAGTGGCCAAATTTTGTTGGCGTCATCTGATTAGATAACAGAAGGTCCTAATTGGTGGACCTTAGGGGTCAGGGGTCATGACCCCTTGGGAAAAAATATATTTAAAAAAATTATACCTACCTTTTGAGGACCTGTAAACTGCTTTTTTTTTTTTTTTACAATAAGAAAATTAAAAGTTAAGGAATTTTCTGCCATCTAGAAATCTAAATTTTCTTAGGGAAGACCCTGGACCCTACTTTCTTTTCGGGTTTTTGGGGGGGAAATTTGGGCCCCTAAATTTGAACCCAGATTTTTTTCGCATTAAAAAATTTGCATGAAACTCTACTCGGGCCGTCTCGACTGACTCGGCTTGAAAATCTCATATGGAGGTCGAAAGTCATCATCCAAAGCTAAATGTCTACACAACTTCTGAGACTCATACTGATTGATGTTTACCATTCTAATAACTAATGGTCCGTTTAAAATGACAAATGTAATATTTGATTGAGCTGCACGAGTAATAAAAAGTGTTATTTGAACTTGAGTTACATACTGAGCATTTTTATATTTTAGTTAGGCCTAAGTTTTGGATATATAAGTCAGGGGCAGATCCAGAGATTTCTGACGGGGAGTAGGGGGCACAATATGAAGTCACGCCGCACGCCCAGCTCAGCCCCACCATGGTAGGTGAAAGTGAGTGGTAAATAATCGAGCTCTCCTTTTACCCACTGCTGGATCGCCACTGAACTGAACTCATGGGTGCACTCCCTTTTTTGCTTTTTCCTCTTCTTAAATCAAATATGTCACCCTCTTTTTATTTTTCGGTTTGACCGACGGGACGGGGATGGAGAACGGGCCCTCTTGTTCCTAATAATAAACTTAATATTGTATTGGATTCGAGTCAAGTCAATCTGAGACGGCCCAAGTGGAGTTTCATGCAAAAAGTCGCACTCGGGTTTAAGTCCTTGTATTGCCAGTATCGTGCTTGATAATTCTCAAACACATAAAAATAAAAGTAACTCCAAATAAGGAGACAGAGGCCATGATTTGATGTTTCGACCTACTGTAATATTAATGTTATGTAGGCCCCTAGAATTAGACTAAAACTTTTCACTTGAGCGCTGACTGGAGAAGATTTTTAGATATAGTAAAGTTGCAGTGTACAGAACATTTTTTTGGTGTAAAACCTTAATTACGTATTCATAGCATATTTTCCTAATACATAACGTTTTGTTAACTGTTGATTGGTCAATTCATACATTTCATTGTTCCATGTTTATTCATTTTATTTTCTTTAAATATGATTCTGTAATAAT
>NW_022705235.1:0-499 GCF_011630105.1 Anneissia japonica
CAATATTCAAGAACCATTTGTGTTACAGGTGTGCATAAACCAGCATTCTTTGTGATATTGCAGCAACAACTGTCCATAACCATGCCTTTTCTTGTCCGATGGTACCAAGCTAAATTAGTATGAATTATGCCGTTGAACAAATCTAGTTTGAAATATTAAATAACTGTGACTTGTACTAACATTTCTCGGAGTTTCACTCTTGCTGAAAGATATAACAAAACAAAATAGAGCGCATATTATAGAAACCGCTATTAAATGTATTACATCCCTTCATTATTGTATTAAAATAGGAGTAATATACATATATGTAGCTAATGACAGACTAGCAGTTACTTCTTTTTTAAACAAAAGAAAATTATTATTTTTTTTTGTTAGTTTTCAAAACAGCTTAGCCTACACTACAATTTCAATATCCCTTAAGGCCTATAGGCCTAATATATACACATTACATTTGATTAAACTCTATCGTGTAAACTACAGCATCATCTATAGCATGTTG
>NW_022705235.1:511-722 GCF_011630105.1 Anneissia japonica
GGACAGTAAAAATAAAACGTCAACAAAACATTATATTCACCTTTAGTAAGTCAGGTAATTTTCTGGCCTTCACAGATGCATCTTCAAACAAACATGCTTTCCTACTACAATGATTGAGTTGACTGGATTGAGTTTTCACTCACAGAAGTTACCGAGACTTGAGTATCCTGAAATAAAATCACCATTTATGTTGTTAGTATAGGCCTTTTGA
>NW_022705236.1:0-894 GCF_011630105.1 Anneissia japonica
TCTACTCAGTCGATCATGTACGGAATATTCCATTTTATAGTATGTTCATGACACATTATTCATATTAGGAGTCCCTCTTTGTGCTATTACCGTGCTCACGGGCGTCAAGACGTACGTGTACTCATGAGTAAATCTTCTAAAATGCTCAAAATTATTATTTTTTTGAAAAACTAATTACAGCATATTTTAGCATATTATGACACTTTTCAATCAGCACCGCATGAGCTTTGTGAGGGTCAAAGTACGGCGGATCACCGAACTCGTCCTCAGTGACGAGTTCAAATCTAGTATAAAATTCAGTTTTTTCTTAATTCAAATGGAAATATGATGACGTCACAATGTCCGATCAGACATTATGATCTATAAAATCGTATCTACAACTCATGTGCTCTCAGAATATGTAATAAAAATTGGCAGTCACCTTTCATCCTAAGGAGCTATATTTGATTATAAATAGGCATAATTATAAGCATATGTAATTTTAGACGCACGCGTACGCGCACGTTAAGACTCGCAAACAAAAAAGTATTAAGGTGATTATTGGGTCATCAAAGGTTTGACAAAAGAAAGATGAGGTGGGTAAGCAAAACCCTATATTTTGACCATGATGACGTCATCAAAATGTAAAAAACTGCCACATATATCATGGCCGGCGGAACCGGGGGGGCCGTGGGGGCCTGGGCCCCCCCCCACTTTTTGGCAAAAAACTATATAATGCCTGGAGATTTTTGTATAATCGGATATGCAAGAAAAGAAGGAGGGAAGAAGGAGGAGAAGGAGGGGAAAGAGAATGTTTATCCAGTACCCGACCGAGTTACATTTTCTCTCAATTCACATTGGCGGATCTGGAGGAGGGGGTCATGGGTCCTGACTTCTCCCTTGGGCAACAAAAAA
>NW_022705237.1:0-1382 GCF_011630105.1 Anneissia japonica
ACTTTGCATCCCTATCTCTTAACGTTATGAGATCGAACGAAGACAGGGTGGACTTCGTGGGTGAGTTGGACTTCGTGGGTGAGCTAGGTTCCGTGACTTTTGGACCTCGCAGAGATGAAAAAAAAAATTTTACAAATTGATTTGAGATATGAAGACGACACTTTTTGGGGCCAGTGTTGAAGGATAGGACCCTTCGAAGCCAACCGAGAAACCCGAATTCCGCGTTTTTCGTTCCACGAAGACAGCGGAAATCGGGTTTTCAGGAAAGAATTCGTGCACCCCTATCTCTTAACGTTGTGAGATCGAACGAAGACAGGGTGGGCTTCGTGGGTGAGCTAGGTTCCGTGACTTTTGGACCTCGCAGAGATGAAAAAAAACATTTTTACAAATTGATTTGAGAAATGAGGACGACACTTTTTGGGGTCTGTGTTGAAGGATAGGACCTTCGAAGCCAACCGAGAAACCCGAATTCCGCGTCTTTCGTTCCACGAAGACAGCGGAAATCGGGTTTTCATGACGGAATTCGTGCACCCCTATCTCTTAACGTTATGAGATCGAACGAAGACAGGGTGGGCTTCGTGCATATGCTAGGTTCCGTGACTTTTGGACATCGCAAAGTTCAAAAAAATTTTTTTTACAAATTGATTTGAGATATGAAGACGACACTTTTTGGGGCCTGTGTTGATGGATAGGACCTTCGAAGCCAACCGAGAAACCCGAATTCCGCGTCTTTCATTCCACGAAGACAGCGGAAATCGGGTTTTCAGGACGGAATTCGTGTACCCCTATCTCTTAACGTTGGGGAGGGAATCGATCGAACGAAGACAGGGTGGGCATCGTGGGTGGGCTAGGTTCCGTGACTTTTGGACCTCGCAAAGTTCAAAAAATTTATTTTAACAAGATTTGAGATATGAGGACGGAGATATGAAGACGACACTTTTTGGGGCCTGTGTTGAAGGATAGGACATTGCGAAGCCAACCGAGAAACCCGAATTCCGCGTCTTTCGTTCCACGAAGACAACGGAAATCGGGTTTTCAAGACGGAATTTGTGCACCCATATCTCTTAACGTTAGGAATGAATCGAACGAAGACAGGGTGGGCTTCGTGGGTGAGCTAGGTTCCATGACTTTTGGACCTCGCAGAGATGAAATTTTTTTTTTTTTACAAATTGATTTGAGATATGAAGACGACACTTTTTTGGGGCCTATGTTGAAGGATAGGACCATGCGAAGCCAACCGAGAAACCCGAATTCCGCGACACTTTTTGGGGCCAGTGTTGAAGGATAGGACCCTGCTTATTCGAACGAAGGCCTACAACTTCACAACACATCATCGGTGCCACATGTTGTAGAGGAAACATACCGATGACGTCGATGAACGT
>NW_022705238.1:0-671 GCF_011630105.1 Anneissia japonica
ACATCCTGCACCTTGTTATGGTTTCTATGGAACCGTATCTGGTGGACTATCAGCCAACACAGTGTGCACCTGTCTTTTCACAAGTACAGGATTTGTAACATTCAGTGTTCTTAGAAATAAATAAAGATGATAATGAATACTTAATATCACTGCTAACAAAATAAAGGTAGGGTACAAAATACCATATCATGAAGATACTGTATTACTCTGGTAGATAACATTCAACATTTTCATTTCAAACACCCAAGATTAACTGGCTGCTTGTTTGCCATAGGTTCCATCAGGAGGACGGTAGAGCTTAGGAAATGCTCTTAATTGCATCTTACTGAAAGCATACTTGTTGGTGTGGACTAAATTTTTCCTCACATTATCACGACGGATTCCTTCACTGAAAACAAACGAATGAGGAGAGGGTTATTTAATATAGACAGAGTGGTATTTAATAATAGACATACCACATCATACTTAAACACATATCTGTTATTGTTATAGTATTAAAGCAATCATTATCAAACAGTTCATAATGATGTCCATGTATATACGAAATACAAATTAATTACATTATTTTAGTCCTCCCAAAACAAAACATGTGAGACAGTTACTGTACACCCCTGGTTCTTCTTTATTTCTATAAAACGGTCTTCGTTTAGACCGCAATGAGTATTGAAATG
>NW_022705239.1:0-571 GCF_011630105.1 Anneissia japonica
GTACCACGTGACTTTCGTAAACCAAGGAGCGGAATGTCGCAACTCTTTATATATATGGCTCTGGATCGCGGGGCATTCCATGGGGCAGTCTAGGATCTATTCATAGTAGAGATTATTGAATCTTTGGTAGGATAACTCTCTGCTACGTTTGTTTTCATTAGTTTCTCCACTCCCTCAAATAATTTTCCTCTATTTTAGAGAGGGCGGACGTTCCATCAAATTTAATGCAAACTACGCGAAGAGCTCATTCTTCTGCTATTTATGCATTCTTTGCTAATAGATACAGATACAGTACCCTATCACTGATCTGTGATATATACCCTATCACTGATATAATAGCTGGATTGCTCATCGGCCAATCCTGGTACATAAAAAAGTGAGGCCTCCGACACCATGCAGTGACGTACCAGTTCAATTAAGCCCGTAGCCAGGGGGGTTCGTTGGGTTCGAACGAACCCCCCTTTTCATGAAGTGACCTTTCAACAATGGCTGGCTAGCCTACACTTTAGGCCTAGCCTGAGCCTATCATCATTAAAAGTCCTATTTTAATACTTGATTGGTAGGCCTACCT
>NW_022705240.1:0-909 GCF_011630105.1 Anneissia japonica
TATGACAATCTTTCACTCTTATTGTAATGAGCAGTAAACCATTTTTGTTTTCAAACTATAATTAGATTTTTTTTTTATTGATTTATTAACTAGTGAACTTTTTTTTATATTATGAATTGCGAACCCCCTTTTTTTTAATTATAAATAGCGAACCCTTTTATTGTTTATTAAATCTTCTTACTTTTTTATACGTAATCTTTGGAGAATATGAAAGTTTCTTTCACATAAATCTGCCGAAGTTTTAGTCCATGCCTTCATTTCATGTACGTTAGATTATTGCAACTCACTTTTTATTGCACTACCCGATACCACAATTTACAAAAAAATCCAAAATTCTGCTGCTCGTATTGTTTCACTGATCCCAAGACGTCAACACATAACACCAGCCCTGAAGTGTCTTCATTGGCTTCCCGTTAAACAACGTTGAATTTTCAAATTTCTTTTTTTTTGGTATATAAGTTAATTGCGTTTCACAAACAATTATAGTTGTTGCATCACTTAAGATGGCCGCCTTAAAAATGGTAAAAAAAATATTTTTAAGTATAATTCCACATTTTCTTTATGGAAAATGGTAAATTTGGATCTAATCACATGATTTGGGATCTCTGAATACAATAAATATAGTTTCAAAAAACTAGGCTGGTAGTCATTTTTAAATTCAAGATGGCCACCATAAATATCCTCAAAAATCGAATATTTTAGTTTGTAATTCCACTTCTCTTTGAACAAAAACTGCTAAATTTGGTGTTTTAAGATATGCATGGTTTCATAAATCTAGAATAACAACCATTTTAAATTTATGATTAGATCCAAATTTACCATTTGCTTTAGAGGATATGTGGACTTATGCTGAAATATTATTTTTTTGACCATTTTTAAGGCTGCCATCTTGAGTTTCAATATGGCTGC
>NW_022705241.1:0-392 GCF_011630105.1 Anneissia japonica
AAATTATTACAGTATTATTTTATAATATGAAATTGGATATAAAGTAGTGAAATCATTTTAAAAAATCTATAAATAGTTACATGATATTCGACTGCTAAAAAGATTAAATGAAATTAAACTATACAGGAGGCCGCTAAATGTATTATACAATATTATACACAGGAACGCACATCATGTTAGACACAGAACGCGCATCGCGTATGAAACAAAATGGCTTCTAAATTCTCAATGTCGCAACTCTTTCTATCTATGGCTCTGGTCGGGGCGCGATTTTTTTTTCCGTACGAAACATTTACATGAAACTCCACTCGGGCCGTCTCGGCTGAATCGACCCGAAAATCTCATTGCAGAATTCAGGAGGTCAAAAGGTCAACACATAAACGTCTACAGAA
>NW_022705241.1:473-736 GCF_011630105.1 Anneissia japonica
TATTTGATTAAGCTCCACGAGTAATGAAAAGTGTTATTTTAACTTGAGTTACATACTATGACAATTTTAATTTTTTAGTTAGGCCTGGGTTTTGCATAACTACCTAGGCCTACTAAAAACGCTTCTGGGAAAAGCACAGAAACTGAGAAGGAAAAGCGCGTTTTTCTTCATCACTGATCAAATGAAACAGAGTGACATTTATTTTCAAATTAAGAGAAGAGCTGAGTATAGGCAGCTATAAAATACTGGATGCCATAAGACCT
>NW_022705242.1:0-1005 GCF_011630105.1 Anneissia japonica
TAACAAATACAAAGATCGGAAACGTGGGATTGACGGTAACAAATATTACGATGACGAACTTGGTTGTGGAGACTGCATACACTTTTTAATGTTACATATTCATCATGTAGCCATACCATCGTACTCAGTATTGGTACTCCTCGTAAAATGCAATACAAGAAAAAAAAAATAGCACGTTTTGATTGGTCATTTAATTTAAGCCTAGGCCCTATTTGATAGGCCCTACTATGAACAGTTGACATTTTAAACTACAATATATACTTTCTCTCTTTTCATTTTTACAGACTTATTATTAATAACTAATTAAATAGAATCAGACATAATCATTTTTTACTATCTCATCTATTTGTGGTGAATTTATTGTTGATTTCAGTTGTAGTGATGAATGGCAAATATAGTAATGATGGCAAACGTGGGAATTAAGCCCTCTTTATTACCATATTATTTAGAGTTCGAGAATTAAATTATTTAGATAGAAATGGAAAAAATTTGATTATATCTATCTTTGTGATATCATAACAAATACAAAGATCGGAAACGTAGGATTGACGGTAACAAAAATTACGACGACGAACTTTGGTGTGGAGGTATTGATGAAGAATATGTAACATTAAAAAGTGTATGCAGTCTCCACAACCAAGTTCGTCGTCGTAATTTTTGTTACTGTCAATACAGTAAAAAATGATTATGTCTGATTCTATTTAATTCGTTATTAATAATAAGTCTGTAAAAATGAAAAGAGAGAAAGTATATTGTAGTTTAAAATGTCAACTGTTCATAGTAGGGCCTATCAAATAGGGCCTAGGCTTAAATTAAATGACCAATCAAAACGTGCTATTTTTTTTTCTTGTACTGCATTTTACGAGAAGTACCAATACTGAGTACGATGGTATGGCTACATGATGAATATGTAACATTAAAAAGTGTATGCAGTCTCCAAAACCAAGTTCGTCATCGTAATATTTGTTACCGTCAATCCCACGTTTCCGATCTTTGTATTTGTTA
>NW_022705243.1:0-210 GCF_011630105.1 Anneissia japonica
GATGTACCGCCCCAGTCAAACTCCCCGCCTGACGCTGTCTCCGGAGCGGGTCGCGCGACGAGTCACGCTTAACGCTAGAATCGTGGACCCGGTGGGCCCGCTTCCCGCATCACCCGATAAGTAAAGAAACGATGAAAGTAGTGGTATTTCACCGGCGGCGTGAGCCTCCCACCTATTCTACACCCCTCATGTTCTAGATGTGTATAAGAG
>NW_022705244.1:0-585 GCF_011630105.1 Anneissia japonica
CTATGGAGGCTATGATAGCTATCTCGGTGCAAATTCTGGAACAACCACCATAGTACAGAGCCATAGATAGAAAGAGTTGCGACATTGAGAATTTAGAAGCCATTTTGTGTCATACGCGATGCGCGTTCTGTGTCTAACGCATAGAGCTGTGTATAATATTGTATAATACAGTTAGCGGCCTCCTGCTGTATAGTTTAATTTCATTTAATCTTTTTAGCAGTCGAATTTCATGTAACTATTTATAGATTTTTTTTTTTAATGATTTCACTACTTTATATCCAATTTCATATTATAAAATAATACTGTAATAATTTACTATTTTTAAGCAGTTCTTTAATCCTCGCCGATAGACCAAGAGAGCACTTCGATGGCAAGCATTCTTTAATTAGGCAATCCTTAAGTAGCTCCTATTATTTTTGCAAATAAATGATATGTGACGACCAGCAAAAATTAATTAAATACGTATAAAAATGTAATTTAAATCCGTCTAGCGTATATAGATTGTTGCTCTTTAAATTTTAATATGAGCGAGCCCTATACAAATCTTATGTTATTAATTTGATTATTATTATTTATAAATATTAA
>NW_022705246.1:0-956 GCF_011630105.1 Anneissia japonica
CGGTATGTTTTATAAAGCATTTTTAAAATGGCAGTACAAACGAAACGACAAAACAATGAACATGTCTTAAGGTAATACCCTGCCTAGCAAAAGAGAACACATACAAAGGCATATTATAATATATCCCGATTTAAATATCCAACATAGCATAACAATATATGAATTAATCTCTATATAAAAGAGTTAAATGAGGCGTTAAGTAAGTTTTAAAGTACCAGTACCTGGGCTAGTTGAAAAAATATAATACGCTCTTCAAAACTTCAACGATTCATTTGAATTCAATCGTAGGCTACGGTAGCCTTTTAGAAGAGCATATTAAGTTCATTGTTTGTATATATTGTTTCGAACAGGGAACTGTGATTTCATTGTTCCCTGGTTTTGAATATATATTAATGTCAAACTACTTTTTAAATGTAATCGAATCTCCGAGTCCGTGTTGTCTATACATTTGCTTGCGCGAGGTGTAACTCCGTATATTATATGATGAAACCATAGACACCTATAGAAACACGGGCAAAGGGACACTGGGTTGGGGACAAGTCCTCACGCATTTTTCAACACCTTCAAAACTCAGTTACATGCAAAAACACATCTAATTCGACTGTTTTACCATTCTTGATTCCGCACATATTAATTATAGAAGCCCTTTGTACTGCATGGAGAAACCCTTCATTTAACAATTAAACAAGCCATTACAATATCACCCTTTCATTCTAATTCTTAAATACATGACTTACCACAGTATTCAGCTTCAATATACATGACTTGCCTTTTAGTATTTGTCTGACCGGTAGTATATTAACCGGTAGAGCATGAGCAACAATGCCTGATAATGACGTGGCATACGTCGAAACCTGTCGTTTATGTATAGTTATGTGCCTCACTGCATTATATGTAGTATTTATAGTTTTAATACAGTGTATATAATATGTCTATATATATATATATATATATAT
>NW_022705247.1:0-2383 GCF_011630105.1 Anneissia japonica
CAGTTAATTTGAACAACTGAATCCGTGGTGTTGCACGGATTATCACTAAAGCGCCGAATGAACCCGGAGGTTTACGTGAAAGCGAAATATTGTGCGAAGGTTCGATCACTTGTGTTGAAGTGATATTGTCTCGACCAAATTTGTGTTGTCTCCTCAGGGAAAGTTCCTTGGAAAGCTTAAGGCAATCCTTGGCAATAATCTTGAGTTTCTTATGAAACTCAGATATAGGAAGGTCTCTTTTTAGCCTTCTAGTCCTAAAGTGAATTTGGTTGTCGATGTCTTTGAGGAGTTTGCGGCAGTTGCCAATTAGGACCTCATTTAATCGACATGCATTTTTGTTAAGGACGCCATTCCAGCGGGAATGGAAGTCACGATCTGCGAATGGAATACCAGACCTGACATGAAATTGTAGTCCTTTAGGAGCCGAATTGTTAGAACGATGTTCAAGATAAATAATAAGATGGTTACGATACCTGACGCGCTTTTCCGACAAGCGTCGTAGAAATTTGAAATTGTCCAAAGGGATTAGGGTCGTAGCGGCCGCCAGGGAAAGCGGCCGCGAGTCGATACACAGCAATTTGTATGGAGCGCCAAGCGCGCAGTACTGTATGCAAAATGTATGTTGGACAATGGGCGTCAGAGTTCGATATTAATACTGCTTTAATCAATTATCAAATTAATGTATATTTTCTTTCATAATTTATATATAGCCTATATAAATCGAGAATATTTAGTTTATTTATTATATCAATTGATTTATAGTATGCCTATTTTCTTACAGAAATGGATGGTACTTTTTAAATAGCTTCTTTTTTATTCGAATTTTACTAACTTGTGTTCAGTTTGTTCTTTAGTGAATGAATAGATCATAGATTATAATACCTTCCCACAAGCTGATGTCCCCTCTAGCACAGTGTACGTTATTTCGTCGTTGTCGTCATCATTTTCAGGATTAGGTTGGGGATAGGGATCGTCAATCTCAACTTCTTGGTGCAGAACAGGTTCGTTGAAGGGTCCTAGGTCGGCGGCATAGACTTCTAACTCGTCAGGTAATTGCTTCTTCTTGATGTCGCGTCACAGGTTGCTGGCATTGGATACATGGATACATTTTGAAGATTTGATCGAAAATGATGTCTTCTTGAAAAAATCGTCATACTTTATAGGGAAGCAAGGGCGCAGGAAAGCGCGTGATTTTTTTGCGTATATAATAGATCTTTGTCTTTATTGACTGACAAAAGAATGTTTGAAGATGCCGATGAACGCCGAGGTGTTACAGATAGGCGTTAATTGCGCTACATCAAACAGTTAAATCAACACAATGCATCTTTATTTACATGCGTCGCTGGGATTTATTTTCATTTGGAAACATTTGATCAAATAAAACACCAACACAAGCAAACCAAATCCGCACATAAATTTCATATTCAGATTAAATTTTATTTGAAATTAGCAACTAAGTACTATGTATTTTAAAAAAAGGTATCTACAATAGGCCTACAGTACAGAATAAATAAATGAATTTAAAGTATTTTAAAACAGATGTATAGACCCTCTATACGATTTATTTCTTTGGTTGTTACGCATTTTTTCAGTGTGTTGTAAAAAAAAAGACACCTATCTGTATCATCATTAATAATAATAGTAATTAATAATAATAATAATAATAATAATAATAATAAATTAATAATAATAAATTAATAATTATAATGACAATGTACAGTATCATTAGCGTAGACCTATGTTTTTCACGTTCATCACATTTTATTACATTGTAAATTTAGTATTGACAGATCCCATGTTTAAATCCGTTTGTGTCCTGAAAGAAATATAAAATAAAAGTTCATTATACATAAAAATCCGAACTGATAACATATAATAAATATCAATTTAATCATATCATAATTCAATTATGTCATGCACGTACAAAAATGTTTCGATTAATCAACCAGGGCCAAGAAGACTACGAGAAATAAAAAATATTCCAATGTATAATTATTCCATAATTATACATTGATTTCTCTTTATTTCGAAACACTGATTTCTCTTTATTTCGAAACACTGATTTTTCTTTAATTTGAAACACTTGCCTGCTCAAATAAAACTGAGTGAAACATCTATAATTGACGAGTACGATAGGAACGCTATTGGCCAACGCTATACCGTACCGTATCCTAATCAATCGGTATAGCGCTACTGGCGTTCCATACATTTTGAGCGCGGCCGTTTTCCCTCGCGGCCGCTACGACCATACTCCGTCCAAAGTACCCTCCAGAATTACAGCAGAGTTGGATCAAAATGATACAAACAGTAGAAAATGATATATAGATTAAAAGGCAAAATACTGGAAAACAACAATGCTGTGGGAAACAATGGCTGGATCTCA
>NW_022705247.1:2489-7268 GCF_011630105.1 Anneissia japonica
CACATACATACAGCCCGCCCTCCAATTTGAGACCACTTTGTGTACCTGAAAATTGTGGCGGTCTCGAATTAGAAACATCTAAATAGAGACTATAGGCTAGAAGGGTAACTGAACCTGAGACCTCTGAATGAAGACCGAAGATAAAATGACCATTTATTTACTTTACAGAAACTGTTATTTGCGTTTTACAATTTTTCACCTACTTGAACACATTGAAGAAAACAATCTGAACAGCATACTGTAAAGTAAACATAACATTTACGCTTTATTTCACATAAAGAAAGATGTTGTTTTCTTCTGCGTTACTTGGCCTTTCCTTATGTTCCCAATCTTCAATAAGCAGCTCCCCAATGAGTTTGTGGTTCGTAGCCAGTGAACTAAAACTAAAAATTGCTTTTTCAAAACTAGCATGAAAAGATAATACACATATCACTTAGTGATATTTCAAATACCAAATTTACAGGTCTAACAGTTTATTGTCCTGACCATTTTGACAACCTTTGTAAGAAAATCGGTTGAAAAATAGGACAGTGCGGGCCAAAAAAATTAATGAGAAGGCCGGCGGTTAAAATAAGCCTCTGTGAAAAAAGTCATAACTTTTTAATCTTAAGTCATATTATGATGATATGGGTATCTATATATAACGTATATGTTTTTGAGGCCATGCAATTGGTTAGTGGTGACAGAGATACTTAAAATTTTAATTTCAGTGGTCAAATTTATATTCTATGCGTTTTTTAGGCTTACGGCAAGATACGTTTTATAAAGAACAAAAAAATAGGTACAGTTTAGCTTTTTTGTATCTATAGTCATTGTAGCAATGTAGCAATTGTACAACTACATGGTTCTGCACACACAGTGTTACCACCAAACCTGATATTGCACTAATTCTACACAAAATTCTGCAAAAAATGATGGTGAAAGAATATGTTTGTAATACCGGGGTACTCATTTTCACAAAGAAATACACACAACTAGTTAGCTAACAATATGCCAATGTTACAAGAACAAGAACGGTGCAATCACGTTTTGCCTAGCAAACGTCTGTACTGTATGGGGGTGGGGGCTACTGATGTACTGTGTAGCGGGGGACGATGAGGCATAATATTAGACTAGGCCTAACTAGACAGTGCTATAATATGATAGAAAATACACTCTCGAAAGAAATATATTAAAATAAGAAAAAAACCCAAATAACTAAGAATAATTCAGTTGCAGAGGTAACTTGTTTAAGTATTATAAAATGCTAACAATGCGGCTCTTGTAGCCCTAGCTAGGGCAAAGCATCCATGTGCAAAGCAGTGGTGTTTGTTTATCCATGAAAAAAGCACGCCGGGAAAGTTTGCCTTACCAGGAATAGGTGACGAAATCTAGCTTATGACCTATGCATGCCAACAATATTGTGAGTGTGACAAGGTTTCTGGGCGTAAATTCTCTTAATATGAATTTAGGGTTACACAATCTCCTTGCCATACAAATTACAGCTCCCACTGACGTCTCAGTCGAAAAATACGGGTAGCTGAATCTGACTACGAAACCATAATATCAAAATTTCACGTTCCACTTTTGACCCTGAGTTGTGCTTCGCACTCGCCGCTGAGGGCGGCGTTCCTGGAACCCTGCGTCCAGCGCGGTAGTCTATTCTTTCTCGGTCTCAGTCGCCTCATGCATAATGTAAATTCCTTAGCTGGCGCAGGACGCATTTTTTCCCTATACAGTTCCGGCAGAAATTATAGAGGGCACTATTTATGGTCATTTAGGTGAACTGATAACATGAGCATGCTTGACGCTTCTTGGCGTTGTGGAATAATGAAAGCTACGGCGTAGTTAGGGCATGCATGAGTTAGTTTAGAAACTAAAATTAATTCCTCCATGGTTAGGTTAGGCCAAAATCTCTTGGTAGTCGGTCGAGAGGAAAGTTTATACAGTCGATACACAGTGAACTATCGTAATTGATTATTACTGTAATTACAATATCCCTATGCCTAGGCAGTGTTTTACTTACAACATGGTCTTTGAATATATAAAAAGGCAGCGTTGAATTTCTGGTCGATTATTTGACTCCATAGCGTTCTGGCATAAAACTCGATACACCACTGACTTAAGGGTGAGTCTGTATGCATATTCATCAGTTCTCCTAACTGACCTAAAATAGCACCCTCTTTAATTCCTGCCGCCACCGTATGGGGAAAATAATGTAGCCGGGTTTACCCACCTAGTTTGCAAGGGCTTTCTGTCAAAATTCACTACATTTTGTATTTATATTAGAATGTAAAATATTATCTTCACCGAGTCTAACATTTCTAGATTTGGACTAACTTTCAATTGAGCCCCCTCCGTGCTACTTTTTCCTTGTGGAATGATGTGAACATGTATCAACCTTGAAGCGCATCTTTAACGGCTGCTAAGGCACGGACCACGCCCATACGCTATTCAGCACATCGCCAGGGGCGGCTCTAGCGGGGGTCCAGGGGGAAAAGGACACCCGTCGGGGACCTTTGGACCCCCCTGTCGGGGAATTTCTAGCTAGATCGTCGGGGAAAAATCAAACCTCGGGCGCCGAAATTATCCTTCTTAAAAAAGGAATCCCATAATTAACACATTTTATCTTGTAATAAAAAACAAAACCTTGACAGATCTAACTTTTTTCCCGACGGGAGTGGGTAGCCTTCTCCGACGGGGGAGGGGGCGTGGACCCACTTTTCGGGGAGCTTGGACCACTCGTTATGGGTTATTTTCCTACCTCGTACCTTTACCTTTACCCGTTGTACTTTATTTATAAAAAGTGATCACATAAACTTACTTGTATCTGATATTCTCTGTGTTTGCGGGAGCCTATTTAGTTGCTAAATAACCTCAGTGCTGGCTCAGCTTTTGTTCAGACGGTGTTGAAAATGCGAGTGACTATGTTGAAGTTATAGTTATCCGGGAGATCAATTTCTCATTTTTGACCAACCGTTACCATAGAAAAACGAATCATTACATAACAAAAACAAATTCTTTGCGTCACATTCGTTCTGTCAAAGTGCATTACATTGCGTATTCTCATTAGATTATAACATATTATCTTCTACTATACATCTTCGTGGTTCGCATAAAGAGAACTAGAACGTCGCTCCATCGAGAGTGTCTACCTCCCCCTATATATGCCTAAATACAAAATTCAAAAACACAGGCGATTTTTTCTTCATGCTCGAGGGTGGCTTTCAAAGAAACTTTAAAGACGCACGTATACAGACATCAATCAATATTTTGTTGCTCAACTCAAAAAGGGAACTTGTAATGTTTGTTAGAAAATGAAAAAAAAATCTAATAATAATAATAATAATAATAATGCAGTAATAATAATAATAATAATAAAATAATAATAATAACAATAAGAATCATAATATTCATATTATTCTTAATTATATCATAATCATAATAGTAATAATAATAATAGTAATAGTAATAATGATGATAGTAATGTATTTAGCTTGAATTAATTGGTATAGGCTTAAACAATGTAATTTCAAGTTAATACAGGTAAACTAACAAATTGTTTAATATAACAAGGAAGTTCATTCCATAACCTAGGACCTGCAGCAGTAATAAACATTTGACTACAGTTAAGTCGGCAAGAAGGTATATATAGCCGGCGATTTCTTCAATTGTAACATTTTGGCTTACTATTCTCATAATAATTCAACATAACAGACATGGTTAATGGAAGTTTCTTATGAATATACCTATACATAAAATTTGTTATTTGAGTTTTATAAAGATCGTAAATATTGAGTATTTTGAGTTGCTTAAAAAGAGGTTCATTCGTAATTGTTGTTCTTTCCGCTCGTTTCGGAAAGTGGGGTTTTAACTATAGAATATTGGTGAAAAGTTGAGGGTGGGGGGGGCAATTGATATGATTCCCCCTACTTTGAAAATTGGGGGCGTGTACCCCTGTCCCCCACCGATCGGCGCACATGAGTCTGTGACACTATGCAGAACATAACGACTGGAGCAAGGCATCATGAACGGTGAATAATAATGTTACCTTGAACAGTGTATAATATAAACTATAATTCCCGCTGCCACAACCAGTTGCAAAAATTCGATTATGTCACATAGACCATTAATCTATAGGTTCAAGCCATGGACCTAAATCCTGACCTGGATCAGGGACAAATACATGTGCGATTTTTTATACTATTTTGACAATTAATCTTTCGATTTCTTAATTTTTAATTTTTAGGTGTTCTCAGAGGGCTGAACTGATTATAATAAGAATAAGCATTTCTCTTTTTATGACCAAAAGAAAAAGCACATTCGAAATTTATTGAATTGGTATTTCATTTATCCGATTGACCATTGAACAGTGTCAACAATTATCTTATATATTAGTTTTATATACTTAAACTAAATAAAATAAAATGGATTACATCTGACACCATTAGACTCTATATGACCGTGATCATGCAAAAACCCTTATCCAATAAATATGGCAGCCAAACACCTTTTAAAATGGTCCATTGAAAAAAAATGCTAATAACTGTACTAAATAAAATATTAAAAAGTAGGCCTACATTATTAAATAAACTTTTCTTCATCCCAGACTTCACGTAACTTCTTTAAATCGCACAAAAACCAGTAAGAAATGATCACTAAAACTCGATGATGAAATACGTTAATTTTTTCACCTGTTTTGGGATTTTTCTTTTTTTTTCTTCTTTTTTAAAAATTGTTTTCTAATCTTTTCTCGGCTTATTTAAAAGCAATATAGGGCCTATATATATATACTGTCTC
>NW_022705247.1:7366-11685 GCF_011630105.1 Anneissia japonica
ATTTTAAAGCAATGTAGGTCTATTGCAAAATGATAAATTGTTCAAAATTTAATCTCTTATTACTGCCATAACTAGATGAATTGAGTTGATTATACCTCCATTTTAATAAAGTGCAAGAAACACAAACACATATAAATACAATATGAATAATAATAATGACCATAGGCTTATTATATTTACGAGTTGACGGGTATTGTGAAATACATGACGCATAAAATGATGTAGGCTTAATTAAATAAATAAAACCTTGTGTTATGAATACACAGGTGTACAATACGATGCATTATTAATACATTGTAATGCTGTACAATGAATAACTGCCTACTATAATTACACAACATGCAGGGTATCGTGAAATATAAACAATATGCAAAATAAAAGATGTGTTACGAATACACATGATGCAATATGCTATCATATTTAAAAATAGACCTACAAGTTAATGAATTGCTGGTACAATTTTAATTTTAATTTTTTGCCCAACCCCGAATTAAAAAAAAATATATATTTAATTGTTATTTTATACTTATACCTCTAAATATGTTTAAAATCATCTAAATTAGGAAAATCCAATATTGTCAAGAATTGAAATGTATAGGCAATACATGGTGGATTTTTGTTATATAAAATACAATGTGATGCGAACATTAATAATAAATTCATGTAATTATGTTATAGGTATCCGTATAGGCCTATACTGTATTTATTTTAAAATGTTACATTATAATTAAGAAAAAATGGTCAGGCCAACCTGTGTGGTTCCGACGGCCCTGATTATCTCTTGGACGTATCAGGGAGTTGTTATAGTGTAACAACTCCCTGAATGTATAAAGGCGGACGTGATTTTAGTTAGAGCCAAAAATTTCCCCTGTGGTCTGTGAAAGCCACAGGGCCCCAAGCCCGGCGTTACTCCACTAGGTGGAAGGTAGCAGATACAATTATAGTTCAATTTCACAATAAAACATTGCTTATTAAAAATTTTTTATAGATCGAGAGCCCCTGGAGCTCGGGGGCCCAGGTTCAAAAGTCTGTTGAACCTGCGGTAGTTACGCCACTGTGGACATCTTAACGGGAATAACGAATCCTACGTAAAGCTCTGTCCACGCTATCTAATTTCCTTGACAAAAACATGTGACATGCCTAAATATGGTAATGATAACATCACATGATGGCCATATAGATACATCATCAATATATATGGGCACATCATTACTATATATGGGCATACAACATAGTATGGACAAAGCTTATGACGAACAAGAAGCAGTTGCCACCGCTTATATGCATTTCAAATATTCAGGCCAAGCGGCTTAAAAGCAATATTCATTATTTAAACAGGGCAAACATTGATTACTAAACCTCCAGATACTAGACAAAACACAACGGCACATGGACCAGGTAAAAAAGGCACCAGACCCAGGCACAAAGCCAATTGCATTCAGACACAATGTGCTTTTACAGTCACCAGACATAGGACCTAATGTATAAGGCAACATTCGCCACAATTTCCTAATTTGAGTTGATTTTTTAGGCATGAATATGTTATGAATACACATGTTATGAATACACATGGATCAATATGCTATGTATTATTTTTAGGCCTCCTGTGCCAATATCAATACTGTTTTCGAATAAAACGGAAGCGTATAATTGCTGCCCACGTAAAAATATTTTTGAGCCATTATCTCGTACGTACGAGATATTTAAGTCATACGTAAGAGATATTATCTCGTATGTACGAGAATATCTCGTACGTACGACTTAATTATCTCGTACATCTAGTATGAAAGCGATGGGCATATAGATAGCTACCGTAGGTAAACATAGAAAGAGCAATAATAGTAAAACTCGAGCGTCACGACATTGCGAAGTGTCTGCTCTTGTTCTTCGTATCGAACTCAGTCAAGTCAATCCGAAATGGCCCGAGTGAGGTTTCATGCAAATGTTTCGTACGGAAAAAAAAATCGCGCCCCTATTACCTTGACCGCCATCTTTAATTGCTACATCATAACATAGTGTCTACTGCCCCCGACATAGGGTTGGGGGAAGTAGTCACAAAAAGACTGATATTAACTGTTAGTGATATTATCACAATCAGCTCTTTATGTAAATTTCTTTATCTGTCTTTTGAACGTAGAAAAGACCATCTTGCGTTATGGTTATACTGAATGCATGTTATTCGGGCCGAAGGCGGTTATATATGAACGCAACGAATAAATGTCCTTGGCCATTGTGTAACAAGGAACGAACAATCGGTCTACTATAATTTCAACCAGGGAACAGTGAGATTACAGTGTAAGTTTAACTTTTCCCTGATTTAAACCTAATGATAGTAGCCGCCCGTAGCCGGGGGGGGGGGGGGGGGGGTTTTTGGTTCGGGCGAACCCCTCTTTTCTAGCGAACCCCCTCGAATATTTGAATGCAGTCCCACTCCGACGGAATGTCTGTTTTTAACTTACCCAGTATTAAATCAAAATTTAGCACCTAATTCATTATTTTGTCACCCGTTTTTAAATTGTAGCCTACAATACAAGCCTACATTCATAGAATATCTCATCTTAAGAAGTTTGGAGATTTAAATTGAACGCAACTCCGGCAAACCATGACTTTACGATAGCTCACATAAGGATCATGGCAAACATCGATAAAAACTTTCACTGGCCTTTGGCTGAATGTTTGTAAGAAATGTACCAACCGGTAACGAAACCGCTGCTCTCTGCCTGAATAGTGACGTAACTGAAAAAATAATGATGCAGCAACACGCTTGGTCTACTTGTAAAAATTTAGAGCCTTCTCTTGTTTGCCCATAAAACAAATTTTGGAATGTTATAAAGTACGATCTCAAAACATTGTCATCGTAAAGAAACAGCTATAATATTGAAAACAAACAACTTGAAACAAAATCGGTGTACGGATTGAAATAAATATTTACAATAGATTTTAATGGTCAACTTGTTATTTTTTCTTGTTATTACAAATTTTACGACCAATTTTTACATACATTTGTGAGTGACGGTGTGTAAAAGACATGCAAAACAAACATTAGCGGTTAGCTGTATAATATCTTTGAATATCATTTTAGACTGATTCATTCATATGCTTGGTCATCTTGTAATCATTTAGAATTCAACAGTTTTAATAATAGGTCCGTATCTCTAACACTTCTAGACGTAGTATCAAATTATAGTTGCCATAGACCCGGTTTCATACACGCTCGCTTAAGTAAATTTCAAAGGAAACTGTTTTCCCAATTTTTCTTATTGTTAATACTCCTATGCAATACTGTAGTCCCCTCTGGTATAAAATTGACAGATCAATTAGACACTCTGTAAAGATCGATTATGCCCTTTTATATAATAAGGCCATAGGCCTAATTTGTGTGAAGTACTGACTTTGTTAATATCGAATGGGTGAAATTGCGCACAAACTTCAAACTCTTGGCCTAACATACAATGCCAGAGGAAAGGATATCACGTTTTAATCACCAAAAAGGATTTTCCACGGACGCACAGAGTAGGCCTTCTAATAGTATGGCCCAAAGCGAACGAGTTTCTGGTCTCGAAAATCCAGATACTTCGTTAAGGCTTATAGTACAAAATACTGTACAGTATATGATTCATTGAAAAAGCTTTAAAATGAAGGACTTTTAAATGAAGTTTATATATTAATATTTTGCGAATCTTGGGTTTTTAAAAGCAATCTTGGGATTTTTTAGACCCAATCTTGAATTTTGATTTTCCCTAGTGGTCACGCTGCATTTAGAGACAGAATTATACCCGACGACATCAAACTAGTGTAGGCCTAGGCTTAAGTACAGTAGGACGTACTACTAGGCCTAGGCTTTTGTTGTAAAAGTTGAAGTGCATGTACAGGATGCGCCATAGGCCTATATTTAAAAAAAATACATTTTGTTAATTATTATTGGTTGGTCTGGGACCTAGGCAGGCAGGCCAGCTTTGCCGTCGAAAGTCCAGGGATTCGACGATGACGTCAGTGCACATGTTTACAAAGGCCATTGATTGGAATGAAAATAGACGCGCTGAACTTCGTTTGTTTTATGAAAGATAGTATTTATCAAACATTTATCTATATAAAAACAAGATAATATTGTAGAAATTGTATTTCTAAAGATTCATATATAATTCATATTTAATTTGGTAAACAATAAATATTCAGTAAGATACTAAAAACAATTAATTCTGAAATGTGCATCAAATCTCAGCTATTATTAATCAGTTTGTATTAGGTTAAAGTCTTAAAACAATAATTTCGAATTAGGCCTAGTAAACAAATAATTGTAATTAAAGTTTAGGTTCCCA
>NW_022705247.1:11740-23748 GCF_011630105.1 Anneissia japonica
ATCACAATAATTCATTATTAGACCTATAGTTGTTTTTTGAATTGTACTCCACAAATCTCAGCCGATACCTCGCACAACTGGCTAACGTCTCTATCTATTGTCGTGACGTCATGGCTCGCTGGCTCACTCTTGTGATATGTCTCGCACTTGTGATCAAATAACACGCTGGCTCGCACTTTGGCAACACTCTTTGGCAGTCAACTCGCCCCTTGGAAACTTTCCCCATAAAAATGTTTTCATCATTTTCACGCGCGTACAAAACGTACGCTGGGGGGAGGGGGTTGAAAATGTGTGTACGCTTTTCAAAAAGTACAAAAATAACGATTTGGAATGTTAGCCTACGTTTTTGTACCTAGCAATTCACGAGTAGGCCTAAATGTTAAGTTTATCAATTGTTTATACACAGCGTCATCTTGCATCCCTGATTAACGATGTGTTGGTTAAAGCATTGTGTACTTATAAACAATTTCGAAATACAAGGGAAATGCACTCTATTAAAAGGGGTCCTGGGAACTTCCCCGGGAAAATTTGGATTCCTAGATGGCCGGAAATGAGCTTTCCCGACTTCTGAGGAGTTTTTAATGACCTTTAAGTTCTTCAAAATCCAAGGTTTTCTCCTCTTGAAAAAGATCAGGTAATTTTATCTCATTCTTTAGGCCATTATATAGAGAAAAAAATCAAAGACATAAGCAATATATTATTATATTCCAACAATATTGTAGAACGCACTTTCGTACATACATTATTACGACATTGAACCAAAAATAGTTTGTATAATTTTATTAATTGAAGGCTAGTTGGGCTAAGCATAGTTTTTTCTGATTTGCCAACCTATGCCTAGGTAGGTTCAGGCGCGGATCCAGCGGGGGGCCACGGGGGCCCGTTTCCCCACCCCTGTCAGTCACACCGAAAATTTTTTAAAAATTGAGAAGAGTTAAAGGGAAGAAAGAAAGAGAGAAAAAAGGAAGTGTACCCATGAGTTCAGTGACGGATCCAGCAGAGGGCGAAAGGAGAGCTCGATTGTTTTACCACTCACTAATTTTGAATTTTCTATTGATTGTCAACGAACACAACGCTATTATCCCCGACGCATCAATCAGGATGTAAAAAGCCAAAAGGCGGAGACCTAAAGACAGAGTTTTTTTAGCCGGAGTAGTAGGCCTACCCAGCTATAGAACAGCTATACATGCTCAGCATGGAGTGACGCGTACGCGTTCTTGTGCTAAAATCCACAGGCCACCGACCCTTTATAATGATTTTGATAAACAATCTTAGTTCTCTGTACTATCTACTAAACATTTAACGAATGAACCTCCTTGTGTTGTGGTCATATTAGACTGTTATATTTTTAAAGAAGACTGTAACCGCTCTAGACACAATACAGAAGAATTTTACTTAAGATTGAGGTGAGCGGGGTTCGAATTAGGGGTGACGGCACTAGACTTGTAATAACGAGAACACACAGATAACTGACTTTAAAGTGAAATATATTCATAAAATCAAGTTACCAACGTATCTGTACAATGAATGTTACCTAATATAAGATAACATATAAAAGTGTTTAAATTATTACAAAGTGAATTATAAAATATATATAAGTATAAACTTATGGTTTGGTGACAACAGCAGCGGTCGCGTTCGATCCTGTCAAAACGTTTGTTTGGTCGGTATCGCGTGGATGCTGACAAAGTTGCTTCTTAGTTCGCGATTCTCAGTCTCTACTGTAATAGCGGACTCCAATCCTTTCGTCTCCTACTTGGGCAATCATAAATGGGTAATTCATAACCTAACATAATAAAATGAAACTATTCAGATAAACGGCATTATCCTGATTCGATTTGCAGGTCAATAGACCTTTCCGGAGTGTCAATCAAACTTAACAACTGACTAATCAGAACAACGCTAGAAATACGCGCGCGTCTCACAAACACATGTGTTGTCCCACAAACGCACGTGTTTGCGTATGTTTTAACATTGTTGTCTTGTGGGACCTTAGCAACAATATCCAATGGGCGGGGCTTAGCGGAAAGGTCCATTGTATTAATAACAAATAACAGAAATATAAAGTACCTAAAGCATGATAGTTCTTAATAGTTGTCTGCACATAGCCGGACAACATATGGTATAAATTCAAGTAAAGCATCTTAACTACAAAAATACTGAGTATAGTTTGACAAAAAAATAAGTTTGGTCATCTTACCTGAATTTGTTGAGCAATGAACTAAGTTTAAGACAACTTGGTTTCGACTGTAGCAGGATAGGGCCTGACTGCTCTTTTAAAAGTTGAAGAGTTAAGTTGTAATTATGTACAACTCAGCAGCCCTATTTATAAGGATCGGTCCCCTCCTAGTTCTGGCTGGACATTCCTAAGACCCTTTGTCGAGTCACATTACAGGGCCTAATTACCCCTTTCGCAAGAACAAGTGGTTGACCATTTGCCTTATTTGGGTATATACTAGCCAAATTCCTTTAGTGGTTATTTGGAATGTTGAGTAATATTCTTAATTATGCTTACAGTCAGCAAGTTTCTTTGTTTTTCAATACAGTGGGATAGGATAAGTATTTTAATTACTTTCCCTTCTGCACTACTCTGTACATGGGTTATAAGACCATTCAGCAAACAACATAAAACAAAATTCCCACGTCGGCGCATGCATAAAACGTATAATTTCCTGAAATTTGGATATAGATTGGACATCCTCATGATTTAAGCCTAAGGAAATATAAATGTATACGGGTCTGAACTTTGTAGGTGACAAAGTGTTCTTCCTTATGTTGTGGTCATATTAGAATATATCACTATAAAGACCATTCAACAAACAACATGAAACATAGGGCCTATTAAACGTTTAGGTTAAAATTTCCGCTTCCGAGCATGCATATAACGTAATTTTTTAGATATATATTTTCATGACAGTCGAGAATGTACTGATTATATAACTTATAGATAATTACTGTTGTCCGATTGTGTGCATTGAAAATGTGATGACGAACTCGGGATACGACCCTCGGTTGACACTCATATCAAAGGGCCTGTTAATTAACCTTGCACAGGAGCCTGTCGTCACCTACAATGCCTTCTCCTCATCATCATCACATTATCATCATCATCATCAACATCATCATCATCATCATCATCATCATCACCTTCATCATCGCAATTATTAATTGTCCATGCTAAAATGGGGAAAATCCATTAATTCAGTGTGTATTCATTCATCAATAGAAGTCTCTCATTTCTCAGCATCTAGAAAAAAAAAAACCAAAACTCTGCGAAGCTAGGAGGTATTAAAATTTTAGGTTAAACTTTCCGCTTCCGAGCATGCATATAACATATTTTTTAGATATATGATATTTTCATGACAGTCGAGAATGTACTGATTATATAACTTATATATAATATCTGTTGTCCGATTGTATGCATTGAAAATGTGACAACAAACTCGGGATACGGGTCTCAATTGACACTCATATCAAAGGGCCTGTTAATTAACCTTTCACAGGAGCGTGTCGTCACCTGCTACGATGCTTCCTCCTCCTCATCATCATCATATTATCATCCATAATCATTATTGCAATTATTAATTGTCCATGCTAAAATGAGGGAAATCTATTAATTCAGTGTGTATTCATTCATCAATAGAAGTCTCGTAATGCACGTAAGTGCATTTCTCAGCATCTAGAAAAAACAAAACTCTGCCAAGCTAGGAGAACCCCAAAACTAACTGCACTCCCTCCCCCCTCCCCCACACGTCTAAAATAATCTTCCAACAAGCAAACATTAGGTTTTCCTCCCATGTGTTCAGGGAACACATCGCTCACCCTATCGGCGACAGTTGCCGACAGTTATCGGGAAGGTTGAACCTGGTTCAACTTTTTCGAATGCGTTGCAGACGCAGACGAATCAGGGTGCATTGCTAGCTGTCTTGCGCAATCGGAAAAGTACCCCGATTCGTCTGTGAACCACAACTGACACGACTGTCGGCGATAGGGTGAGCGATTCTTGGAAACCTGTGGATCAACGCCTGAGAGGTTCCTATTCTCAAAATTGTCTATTCCCTCAGCCCCAACCATGGTGGGGGCAGTGAGGTGGACCCTCACGCACCCCCTACCGCCAAATTCTTCATCCGCCCCATGGGTGTCTAAGAGAGGAGGAGCATACAGGGGAGCATAACTGCCGTCTGGAGAAAGTCATTCTACTTTGAAAAAGCATTTTTACCGTCCGAGAGTGCCATTTCCGAGCGTCTAGCGGGGCCTATTCTTACAATTTGCTCCAAAGGCCACTAAATTATATATAAATCATCAAAGAAAGGTAAATACAGTGTTCGAATAAAGGAAATAATAATACATCGGGTTCGAGTACCAAAGAAAAGAGTATGTTTTGTACTCTCGTGAAAATGATGAAAATAATAGATGACCCCTAAGTTAAATTATTTAAAGTTTTATTTTTTATTTTCAATGAAAAATAAATGCGATCGTTAATATCGATCTTGGTACAATGTAAACCCGCCGGCTCTTTTTTTTGTCTTTCGTGGGGATCACCCACCTTTATTTGTCCTCTTTTTTCATGATTTTCAATTTTTCGTTTTTTCTCCTATTATACAGTGATATTATGCTGTTCCAATATTTACATATGCGTTCACAATTCAAAACAATTTTGCATTTATACATTATTACAATATTAAACAATTTTAAGAGAAAAATTAATTGAATTTCATAAGCCTACTTTTTTTATGTAGGAGAAAATTGCACATTTCCCGTAATTCATTTCCTCCATGATTATACATACATGCAATATATGTATTATACAAACACACACCTACACACACACACAAATACATACATAAATACACCAACAAACACACACCCACGCCCACACCCACACATATACCCACCAATAACCTACACATATACATAGGCCTACGTAAAAAAGCATACCCCAAATAAAACAAACACACATACACTACAGTGTACTAATTATTAAATATTTTTGTTTTCCTCCTGATTTTCAATTTCTTTAACCTTAATTACTGTACCTTTGTAACAGACATTCTGTTTACACCTTCCACATTCTTTCATTCTTTTTTTTCCCTTTTTTTTTCCTTTACGAAATTTTCATTATTTCTTTTTTCCCTTTTTCTTTTTTGGTTTACATTTTCAATCATAAGCAAAGTGATGTAGGCCTACAGCACCGCCGGCTCTTAAATAAACCCCTGGTCCATGATCAGGCAAGTAATACACTAACATGCAACAATGATCATCAAACAAAAAGATCAATCAGGCGTTTTATTTTTACAGGAAACGGTAATGTGGTTTACGGTTAGGCCTATTGGGTGGTAGAAAATGAATACATTTTTTTTCTAATCTCGTCGACCCACAGATTTCTTCTTTGATCGCTATCCCTCATGTAAATCACCGATGCTCTAGAAACATTAGTTATTGCCGATAAAAAATTTTTGGCGCGTATAAAGTCACAGAGGTTATTTATTCGATACTACGTATTGTACTATTTTAGTATAACAGTACATTATTTCCACTTAAAAAATTGACCAATGAAAAATAGTTATCTACAAAAAGCGCATTAATATTAAATTGCCAAAGAATATAAGTCGTCATAGGCAGCGCCGCACTGTTTCATTATTAATCGAAATATTGAGACGTAGGCTTATCTAGTAGAAACAGGTAAGTTTGTTTAATTTTGAATTTCAAATTCATGTTTTCTATTATGTTTGTTCTGATAATTGTTCTGTAATTCCATTCATTTTTGTAAATTTTAGTAAAGGGTAGAGAGAATAATTTATATGCTTAACGTAACACAAAGTTTCATTATGCTGAATTGCGTAGGCCTATAATAGGGTGTGGTTCGTGAATACATAAGCTAACAACAGAGGACAAATCAACTTTCATACAAGATACGGGGCCTGAGATTTCTGGTGGTTTTGGGTTCGGTCTCAATTTTAGAAACGTTTAAAGGGAGACCAGTGCTGAAAAAGTTGCATAAAAAAATCAGCATAATTAAAGGGCTAGAAACATCTAAATTAAGACCAGAGCTCAACATTAACAATGAAACAATGTACATTCTCACAAAAACCATACTTCAAGTCTTCTACTCACAACAGCAACACAAATATTAGTCATTGCATCAGAATGGAATTATCATTTTTAACACTGCTCGAGGACACCGGCATGGTAGAAAATCACCAATCCTCCAAAGTGCGATATCCACTAACCAAATCGACAGGTCACATTTTTTTCGTCAATGCTTCGCAAGAACTGACGGAGAAACACTCTATGGGTAATCGTTATGCCACTGTTCCCCTGGTTATGCATTCTCAGCATTGGCTGCGGATGATATGAACGCCCCTGCCCACGATGAGTTCCAGCATCTTTCTGACCCGGAGGGAGAGCTTTCAAGGTATACACTTGTAGAGTAATCTTAAGTCCTTGATCTCAAGTAAACACCAACAGTGATTCTGTAAACGGATCTTGTTAATGACGACCATGGGTCTTCCAAAATGGAGACAGCTACTGCAACAGTAACAGTTAAGCTAAATTTAGGTTTTTAAAGTTTAAATATTTCTTTCAAAGTTATAACTATTGGAAGAATAAATTTTCAATAAAATTAAGATAAACACACAGCCCATTTGTCATGTGAACTAACAACTTTTTCTTACAGAAAATTCGGAATTACTTAAAAATGTACATGTTTCTTTTATATAAATTGGGGAACAAAAATATATGTTTTGTTTTAAATTTGAAGTTTGCATCAATAATAAAACGATGTTTAAACGACAGAAAAAATATTTAAAAATCTATTTTTAGAAAAGTAGGAGAGAAAGTTTAGATTCATGTGGATTCATGCTTTAATTTATATATCACCATCTTCAGTATAGCCTTAGCTTTATGACGGTACCAAATTTAGCTGCTACTTTTTGCAACTTTGCGAGCTGGACGCACTTTTATCAGTCTTGTTTTCGTACATTTGAGACACAATTTAATTAGAGCAAGCCACAATCAGTAGGGATGTACGCGCGTCTACTCAACCAGTTCATGCAAAGCGTGGGAAAAGCAATCCAAAAATTGACAAACTGCTCGTGATTTAACAGTGAGCAAATCTTCCAATATTTTGTTGCTGTTTAGAATACTTTAGTAAATTTCGAGGAGTCTAATAATCCAAATATCATATGGTATATCATAATTAAGATGATATCTACAAGAAGGCCCATATCTAAGCGTCAATTGTTTTTAAAATTATTCAAAGACATCCAAGACTTTGAAAAGCTTCCGGTTTCCACTTACGGAGTAGTAACGACCTTATCAGCAAACAATAATACGTTATGATAACGTGACAATAACATTACAGTAGTGTGTTGAAAACTTTATTTTGTAGAACTATAAATACGTACTGAACATAATTTCACAACGTTTGCACGTTCCTACAACGTTGTCTAACCGTTATTTAATAATAATAATAATAATAATAATAATAATAATAATAATAATAATAATAATAATAATAAGATTTATTAAGCGCACATCTCCACTAAAGTGCTCAAGGCGCTTGTGACATACATTCGCCAAGAACGTTATAAGAACAACGTAAACACGTGTTTGCTGGGTTTCTAAAAATACCTCGTGGCTTGACAACAGGATTCCATTTTCTGATGAAGTTATTAATGTTTTGACACAGAACAGAGATATTCTTTCCAGACCAGCAGAAAACCCACTACAGACATATAAACAACCCAAACCGGGACGTCCTATCGAAGTATGGGAGCATCTTTCCAGAGAGTTCGCACAAGGGTAAAGTACAAGAGATGTATGTTGACATAAAATGTACGCACTGAACGTATTCAGCATTGCAAGGGGCGTTCTAATATGTAGAAAATACATACACATTTTATTTCTCCCCGACGAATTGTACTGGTAGTTTATCTCCCCAAACGCCAGGTGGGGGGAGCTCTCCTCGACGAAGACCCTGCCCCCCCCCCCCCCACCTCCGCTGGCGTCACCCCTGAGGCGCAAATCGGAATCGTTCACGACAGATGAAATATTGTCCATATCTTTGTAGCTCCATAACAAAATGAGACCCCTCCTTAATTACACCAAAATAAGAGTTGCAAAAAAGCATCCTATCCTGGTAGATAGCAATATTTTTTTCGCACAGCTGAGAATTATCAAAAAACATAATTAATATTGGAATACGGAATTAATATATTATATATCATGACATTGGTGTAGGCCTAACGTCTGAGAATTCCATGGATTCGCAGGTGTAAACACATTTTACATTTAAAAATGTCAAATTAGGTTGTCTGATTATGAATTTTGATTTCGATTTCGATTTATTTAAAAAAAAAACCATTTATATTCACTGTAAGATTAACAATAGAATTTTTTAAATGTTGGCCTATGCCTAAAACACTTTTGGCCCCGTCCAATCAGAAAAATGTTGATGACGTCATAGAAAATATAAAAAAAAGTTTCCCACAGGGGTTCTTTTATCCCAAACATCATTAAACATTTCAAAAATCATTGCAATATGAACTTGTTTTGGTGTTACAATGAAAACTGATATCGTCCAATCAGAAAACAGTACAAAAATGACGTCGTATGGATTTTAAAATGCTTTTATTGAATTCTAAGGGTATGAAAACCTCTAGATAAGTCTTGTATTCGCTTAGATTTCCTTCTGTAATGAGTAATTAATTTTGGCACACTTTGACTTCAGTCTGGCTCACTGTGCGCCCCGCGAAATTTTGTGTTCTGACGCCTGAAAATAATTGAGGCGTTCTGGGCTATCATTTTTTTCTTTTTCTTTCTTTTTTCTTTTTTTTTTTTTTACCTCCCAAAAGGGGTGGGTGCCGGGCCGGCCTCCCTAAATCCGCCCCTGTCATCTGTGGTTTCCAAAAAGAATATAATGATTGTGATTATATGAATGAAATAAACAATCTTGCTACTTCGTGTAAGGATCCTTTTCTAATTTTAAATGTAAAGAAGACGAAATAGCTCATGTATGATTTCAGAAAAAATACATCTGTTTCTACTAATGATGAATGTGTAGGGTACATGGATATTGATACATCGGAGTTACAGTTGATGACAGATTGAGCTGGAACTCACACTGTACTAAATTGGCCAAAAAAGCAACAGTCATATTGTGTTTTCTTTGGAAGCTGAAGAGTGTCTTTCTTGACAAATCCATTCTGTTGTATTTTTACCAAGTCCATCGCATCCATTCCACTGCCTTCATGTATTCATGCGCCGGCCTCAGAATACGGGCGCCTCGTTCTTTATTTTTGTTTTTGTTTATTTCCTTCACATCCAACATCAAGTACACTTTGCCACCTACAGGATCGAACGATGTTTTATAAACTAAGTCTCTTTATGAGACAGGGAGTGGAGTTGAGTTTAGTTGTGAGAAAAAGTCCTGCTGAGCTATTCAACTATTCATTCGTAATACACTCAATTTGACTTTTTAATCAATGCGAAATAAGAATAAACTTGTGGCCGAGTTGACCTGCTTCCAATTTAAACTTTAAAAATTTCGATCCAACTCGGCCACAAGTCAACTCGTCCACAGTCAACTCGGCCGCAAGTCAACTCGGCCACACGTCAACTCGGCCACAAGTCAACTAGGCCACAGTCAACTCGGCCACAAGTCAACTCGGCCACAATTTAACTCGGCCACAGATCGACTAGGCTACAAGTCAACTCGGCCACAAATTAGTTGCAGCTTATGCACTGGTTTTGAGGGAATAATTAATGGCCTCGCAATTACTATTAGTATAAAATACTGATTCGTGTTTTTATTATTAACAATTACTACAATTTTTTTTGCACTCTTTACTTGTCACTCTATAGGCCTACTCTACTATAACATCCTGATTATAATATAAGTTATTAATAACTTAATTATGGTTTATTTTACGTAAATAATATTATTGTAATATTTTTGTTTTTAATATATATTGTTATCGTTATTATTACCGTATTATTATTATTATTTTATTATTATTATTATTATTATTATTATTATTATTATTATTATTATTACTAGAATTCTTGTAATTACCGTAAATATTATTATTATATTTATTTTTTATAGGAATTTACCAGGAATGATCTGTTCCTTTGTACTCTCCCAAACGTGAGAGAAACTAATATTATCATGAACATAATTTCTAGTTATTATTATTATTTTGCCATATTATTTTATTATTTATTGTCTATATTATTTTTATCGCTTTAAAAAAAAATTAATTTCATAAGTTATATAATGGTGAAAATGTTCAATATTCTGTGGCAATTTTTATTATAAATGATTAAATAATTGTAGTAAAAATGATTTATGTCAATTATCAGTGGCAATTTTTCTTATGTTATATTTTCATATTATTTTGCTTGTAGGCCTCATTATTGGTGTATTTGTGTATCTGTTTCATTTTTAATGTTTCCCTTATTTTTTATTTTATTGTGAAAAATTATTATAATTATTGTAATAATAATAAAAAATAATCATAATGATATGACGACGTTGGTAGTAATAATTATAATGATAAATTATTATAATGATTTATCGTAGATTTAAGTGCAATTAATTAACATTTTATATGTATAAACCTGATGCAATTCTTTTAAATATTTGTTTTCATAGGCCTAATTTCTTTTGATAAAACAATTTTTATTAGTGTAATTTGAATTCGGTGACGTAATATACATGATGTGTTATATTTATATTTGTAGTGCAATTTGATGTAATTTAATTAATGTTATATTCATATTTGTAGTGCAATTTCAATAATGATGTAATATAATTAATGTGTTGTTTGTTTTTTTTTTGTATTTTACGCCAAATGGACCGTGAATTTCCAACCCATCTGATGGACAATAAAGTATATCTTATCTTGTAATACAAACAACAGTATTCCGATGAAAATATTAATTCAATGAAACAATAAAATGTCATATGGAAAACCAGTATAACATCTGATACATTAAACAATATACGATTGGCGCCTAAAATTATTTGTGTTTTGTATTTTATGAAACAGGTAGATTCAAGAAACATGAATAGGTCTACGTTGGAGGAGTCAAGAAAAAATTACTTAAGGGCGATTCCGATTGTTCTATGCGAAGGGGCAAAAGCAATTAAAGGTTTCCTTCTTCGATGTCTACAGCATAAAGAGTACACGTCATTTGATGCATTTTATAATGAATATCTGGAAACAGACGCTAAAATACGTAAACTACGTCTTCATGAAGACCAAAAAAATGCTGTTAAAAATAAGAATAAACGTCTAACACTTGAATATGATATCACGCTACTCCAACATCTTCTCAAATTTATAAAAGGCATACAAGAGTGGCAGGATTGGGATGGCTGGGAGACGAATGGTACCAACATGCTCGATGATGTTTGCAGCAAAATTGGAGAACTTCGAAATGAGTTATCTCATAATAGTTTATGCACTTTGGAAAAACATGTATTCCAAAGTTACGTTGACCAGATGAAGAGATACGTGTCGCAACTTGATGGAGATACAAGTGGAATTGAAGCGTGGGAAAACATGGAGCTGGGCCAAGGCTGGAATTATATTGACAATTCCTTCAAAGCTTGGATAAATGACGAAAAAAAAATGGCAGAAGCAATACATATCGTCAGTGTGACTGGTGACCATAATCAAGTGATTTCAGGCGCCACAAATGTAACTATAAACAAGTAAGGTAATTATATAAGCTAATACTTCATTGTCATGTACAAAAAAAGAAAATTTGGACTAAGAAATATATTGTTGGTGCACATTATTCCCCCATATTACACCTCAATCATTTTACGTACACGATTATAATTTAAATTAAAATACCAGAAAACAACAATGTTGTGAATAACAATGACTGGATAATAATATGTTCACATTATAGAGTAATCATTTATAAATGATAGGTTCATTGATTTCATTATAAAATACAAAAAATGTAATTAATCATTTTATATATATATATAT
>NW_022705247.1:25609-32484 GCF_011630105.1 Anneissia japonica
AGATGTGTATAAGAGACTGGGATGTGATTATGTTGTTAGTAGAGATGCCTACAAGAACGTCTAAAAATGGAATTTTGGAAGGCGAAGTTTCAAAAGTAAATTTAATGTTAGAATGGAAGTTGTTAGCATGTGATTTGAAAGCATTGAGGGTATCTTCACCGTGGGGCCAAATGAAGAAAATATCATCAATATAGCGAGCGTAGTGAAGGGGTTTAAGGTGAAAGGATGAAATAATAGCCATCTCAATCTCGTGCATAAAAACATTAGCATAGATAGGAGCCATTTTCGTGCCCATAGCGGTCCCCTTAATTTGAAGATAGTGACTGTTGTTAAAAGTGAAATGGTTATGCGTAAGAATGAATTTAGTAATGGCAATGATATCATTAATACGTTCGGCTGGCACACATTGTTTAGAGAGGAAATTATTAAGTGCTTGAATACCTTCTTCATGAGGGATGTTAGTATAGAGCGAAGTGACGTCCATAGTGACTAGGATAGATTGGTTAGGTATATTAGTTATATTATCAAGGATTCTAAGAAAGTGCGTAGTGTCCTGGATGTAGCTAGAGATATTAGGGAGTAAGGGGTTGATAATGGAATCAACAAGGCCAGACAGATTTTCAGTGAGGGTACCAATGCAGGAAACGATTGGTCTACCAGTGGGAATGATATTGAGCTGTTTGGATAAATTAAAAATTTCAATAGGCTTAAGTGCGCTGACATTGTAGTTAGTATTAGACAGTGATTTTAATTTATTATCAATAAGTTTAGGCAATTTGTGGATTTTCGGGAGGGTATAAAACAAACCAGGCTTGGGATTAGATGGGATAAGATTAACAATATCAGATTGATTATAATTCTAATTAACGAACGAATCGATAAAACCAAGAATAAATGTATTGCCAACTTATCGAACTATTCGCTTTCCACTGACCAAGAATCTGTTCTATTGAAAGGCCTATCTTTCTGCCCTACCAACAAGCCTCATCCAGTCAATTTATGTGCTGATTTACATCAGTTCACTCGCAGAGTTACCCTGAAGGAATTCTTTGGCAACAAGACAGACAATACTAACCCCACCAATAAACTATATCTATTCAACATGACCGAAAAAAGAAGCTACACACAGAATGGAACCCACCAAAAAAGGGTAGAAATGTTTTTATCGATTCGTTCGTTAATACAGGAATTTTATGAACTTCTCACTGCTGATCCTACCATTATGTATAGAGACAGTCTTAGTGTTGTTATCAATGAATTAGAATTTTATAATCAATCTGATATTGTTAATCTTATCCCATCTAATCCCAAGCCTGGCTTGTTTTATACCCTCCCGAAAATCCACAAATTGCCTAAACTCATTGATAATAAATTCAAATCACTGTCTAATACTAACTACAATGTCAGCGCACTTAAGCTTATTGAAATTTTTAATTTATCCAAACAGCTCAATATCATTCCCCCTGGTAGACCGATCGTTTCCTGCATAGGTACCCTCACTGAAAATCTGTCTGGCCTTGTTGATTCCATTATCAACCCCTTTAAGAGACACATCCAAGACACTACGCACTTTCTTAGAATCCTTGATAATATAACTAATATACCTAACCAATCTATCCTAGTCACTATGGACGTCACTTCGCTCTATACTAACATCCCTCATGAAGAAGGTATATACTTAATAATTTCCTTTCTAAACAATGTGTGCCAGCCGAACATATTAATGATATCATTGCCATTACTAAATTCATTCTTACGCATAACCATTTCACTTTTAACAACAGTCACTATCTTCAAATTAAGGGGACCGCTATGGGCACGAAAATGGCTCCTATCTATGCTAATGTTTTTATGCACGAGATTGAGACGGCTATTATTTCATCCTTTCACCTTAATCCCCTTCACTACGCTCGCTATATTGATGATATTTTCTTCATTTGGCCCCACGGTGAAGATACCCTCAATGCTTTCAAATCACATGCTAACAACTTCCATTCTAACATTAAATTTACTTTTGAAACTTCGCCTTCCAAAATTCCATTTTTAGACGTTCTTGTAGGCATCTCTACTAACAACATAGTCTCTTATACACATCTAGATACCATGAATTTCTGAAGTTTCACAGCTCCCACCCTTTAAGCCTTAAAAAATCTATTGTCTATAGTCAGTGTCTACGAATTAAACGAATTTGCTCATCTTCGGATGATTATGACAAACAAATTGGCATAATTACTAGCCATTTTCTTAATAATGATTATCCCCTTAAACTAATACTATCAGCTATTTATAAAGCCTCAACCCGTCCCCGACAATCCCTTCTAGATTATAAACCCAAAGATATTACTAATAACCGCATCCCTCTCGTCTTCGACTACCATCCCAATATAAGTTCTCTTACCCGCCAACTTAAAACTGACTATAACATTCTCAATAAAGATAAATCTATTTGCCACCTTTTTGAAGATCCTCCCCTACTAGCCAAAAGACAACCCCCTAATTTGAAATCTATTCTCTCATCCTCTAAACTCCATAAGAATTCCCACTCTTCTGGTAACGTTAAATGTAGTAAACCCAGATGTCAAGTTTGCAATTTCATGTGCACCTCTGACACATTCACTATTCCTAGTACTAATATTATTACTATTAGACCCCCTCCACTTACTTGTGATTCTTCTAACGTTATTTACATTTTATTTTGTAACAAATGTCAAATTGGTAATTACATTGGAGAGACTGGTGCTAAATTCCGCCTCCGATTTAATAATCACAAAAAAACCATCAGAGACAACTCCACTGGTTTCCCAGTAGCCTGTCACTTCAATCTACCTAACCATAGCATTAATGACATAAGATTTATTTTGGTCGCTAATAACTTTTTATCCCTCTCACACAGACGTAAAGAAGAATTGAAGTGGATTCTAAGAACCAATTCTTATATTAACGGTTTAAGAAAGACTTAGATTACTTATCAGACTATTCATTTATATATACTTAATTTTTTTTTATAGTTCCTAGGCCTTTAACCAGCTTTTATCTACTTTGTTTATTCCATATTAAGTAGAACGTTTAGGATGCGCATCTTATTAATGTATATATATATATATATATATATATATATATATCCTATATAAATCAAGATAGCCGTAAACACTTAAATTATATATAAATCATCAAAGAAAGGTAAATACAATGGTCGAATGAAGGACATGATAGTACGTCGTGTAGCATCTCTCAACGAATGTTATCCTATAAATAAATGAATAAAGAGATTGTGTAATAAAATGCCTCTGACGGGATTTGAACCTGCGACCTCTCGCTGTCAAGGCGAGCGTCAACCATTAGACCACAGAGGAGTCATGGAACAGATTAAAATAACTGCCAGATACCGGTACACTCTGTTACACAATAAATACGGCTGGAAACAAATAGTTGCATATAATATAAATCAAGATAGCCGTTAAATATCATAGGTATAAATCATCAAAGGAAATACAGTGTTTGAATAAAGACATGATAATACATTGTGTAGCATAGCTCTCAACGAATAAGTTAATAAAGAAATTGTGTAATAAAATGCCTCTGACGGGATTCGAACCTGCGTGAGAAATATGCAATATGCAAAACAGCAGGCTTTTTCACTATTGAACTAACTGCGTACTGCACATGTAGATCTGGCCCGGGATTTATCAATCTCAGCTTAGCAAAAGTCTTAAGTCAAAAAAGTTAAGATGTCCCTAATAAATATTTAAAGCTGATTTATTACCCAATCTTAGCAAAATCTTGGCTTAAAAATCATCTTAGATGGTGCCAATGTACAATCGACTTTCTAATTTTAAGCAATTTTTAAGCTAAGCTATATGGATAAATTTGAATTTTGACTAAAAATGAACTTAAGACGAATTTAAGCTGATTTCTAGTTTGATAAATGTGGCCTCAGGTCGGCAAACTTTGCACGTGTTTGCGGTTAGAGCAAAACCCTCAATGGTTATAGGGGAATTAACTGTCCCACACAATTCTAAACAAAGCTTAGGCAATACCAAGTTTAAGAAGACAAACAAAGAGAAGTATAAACCATAATGGAGAATTAGGTGAATCTATAGATGTAAAATACGTTACTATTGAGGTTGGCTCCCTTGGCCACTCAATAGAAAGCGATAATAAAGGAAGTTTAGATATATTATATTATTAAAAAAACATTTCAAAGAGAGCGACGGGATACATTATGGAGGACCTTTGTAGAACGGGAATTAGCTGTTCAAAATACATTTTTGATGCAAGGAAATTTACAAATTGGTCCCCACCACCTCTATCTTATTATTTTGAAGGAAAAAAACAAACAAAACTCATGATATATGACACCTGAATTATAAAAAGATCCTGCACGATGTATCCTTGTAACGATGTAAATTGATTTTTTTTTGAACGGTTGCTGATTTTATGATGTTTTAAAATCTTGTTATCTTTGTCAAAATGTTTTCGTTACTTTGCCTTTCCCCCTGCTTTTCAGGGTAAGCATGTGACCTAGGTTTTGCTTGAATTTTTTACCCTTTTGAATAAAGTGGTTGAAATGAAAAAAAAAATTTCACTCTAAAATGCATTTACGTTTCTTGCACTGTTAGTGTGAACCAAGCTTAAAGATCTGTCCACACAATAACATTTTATGTAACAAATTTAAGTGATGTGCCCATGTATGGACATGGTGATGTCATATTACAACCAAATAAAGGCATTTCACATACATTTGTCATATAAAAATTGATAGTGTGGACAGAGCTGTATTTAATTTCCTTCTTTCGATGAAAATCAATGCTCATTTTTACGTTTTGATCATACTGTCTACTTTCCCTTTTCAGCTAAGAAGACATTAAAGACAAGCTCCAAGTCAAATCAAGGATCATTAAGACGCCTATGAGCCGCTGATGGTTATATAATAGTAATAATATGTTAGGTACGATGGTAATGGTAATGGTTATATAATAGTAATAATAGGTTAGGTACGATCAGGGAACAGTGAAAGTACATAATTTCACTGTTTCCTGGTACGATAACCATTTGATAAATATTTTGGTGAATTTTGTAAGCTCAGAGCTATTACATTTTTAAGTAGTATTAGGCATATATTATTAGAGTTAAAAAATCTTTAATACTCATATTCATATATTAATAGTTAAAAATCATCATAATTGAGTTACTAATGCTGTAATTATGCCTCTTTGGCCTTTTCCAAATATTAATAATTTTAAATTTATTCACAGTTATGAAGTTTCTTTATAAGATATTGAACTGGAATGAGCCGCTGATGGTTATATAATAGTAATAATATGTTAGGTACGTTAAACATTTGATAAATATTTTGGTGAATTGTGAAAGCTAAGAGCTATTACATTTTTAAGTAGTATTAGGCATATATTATTAGAGCTAAAAATTCTTTAATACTAAATAATATTCATATACTAAATAGTTAAAAATGGCCATCATAAGCATCATCATAATTAAGTTACTAATTCAGTCATTATGACACTTTGGCCTTTTCAAAATATTAATAATTTTAAATTTATTTACAGTTATGAAGTTTCTTTATAATATTGAATTGTTGAATTTTTATATCTGTTTGTTTTTTTATTTTTTTTTTATTTATTTTTTTTGGTTTTGTTTTGTTGTTTTTTTTTTGGGTACAGTAATTCTATTTTGGGCAACAAAGACTGGCACTAAACCTTTCAGTTGGGAACATCATGCCGGTGTTTTTCTGACGGAGAACACCCTGGCCAAACTTTAGTTACAATATAGCTCCTTACGTTCAGCAAGGCTGACAATGTTCGATTTGTTCAAAGCAGTGGTACATAATTTACACAATTTTAGCCCAGTATAATTTTGCAGGCATGCCTTTATATTTTTTCATGTTGGTTAGTTTGTAGTTCAGTAAGACTGCAATGAGCACAGGGCTATTCCATTAATGGCCGTAATTTTAGTAACTTTCTTTTTATCTTTTACATATGAATTTTGTATCACTACCGAGATTAGCATTAGCAATATCTTGTGTATTAAGTTTAGTGTATCATGTATGGTAGCTTTAACAAAAAATCTGGATCTCTTCAATGCCATTGCAACAATGGACCTTTTCGTTAAGCCCCACCCATTAGATATTGTTGATCCCACAAAAAGTGACACATGAGTTTGTGGAATCGCGTATTTCAGGCCTAGTTATTATGGTTGGTCAGTTGTTAAGTACTGTATTGACAATCTAGAAACATATAGACCATTTTCACGAAAATTTCCGATAACCTGGCAACTACCACTGAGGGACTTTCGGACTTCAGAGGCCTAGCATTTCGCTCTACGTAGTTGCCATCATGAATTAAATGAACGATAAAACTAAATTTCTAACGAGCACAAATATTTTAAAACGGAAAAACACGAAATGTTTATATAAAAACAAGATACTTGTAACTAGCTGTTCAAAATAATTCTGATAAAATGGTCTATAAAATAATGCGAAAATTTTAGTAGCTTTGCACATATTTTGTTTTATATTTTAAGACCTTTCCGATTATTTTTACAAAGCTTAGATGTGAATTAAGATAATTAAAGTTGTCAATTACAAAATTAAAAATAAACAGTGTTGACATACTCTTCTGAATCTGAATTGGGAAGTCAGGCTCGCAGCATCAACAGTATAGTGTCCTCCTATACCTCAGCCCATACCGTAGCTGTTTAGAATTCAAGAAAGTAAAAACAATACCTACGTAAGGTCCGATTCGATGTCGAATTATGAAACGTGTAGGCTGCCGGCACAGAGACCTCTAATGATTAGTGTCTACAATTAAAAAAAAAAAAAAACGTAATGCACTTAGAACTAAATTATTATTATCAGGCCC
>NW_022705247.1:32740-33884 GCF_011630105.1 Anneissia japonica
TTCTCAAAATATTCTTCATTTAAAAGTCCTTCATTTTAAAGCTTTTTCAATGAATTATAAACTGTACAGTATTTTGTACTGTATAGGCCTTAACGAAGTGTCTGGGTTTTCTAGACCAGAAACTCGTTCGCTTTGGGCCATAGGCCTACTATAAGGCCTACTCTGTGCGTCCGTGTAAAATCCTTTTTGGTGACTAAAACGTGATATCCTTTCCTCTGGCCGCATTGTATGTTAGGACAAGAATTTGAAGTTTGTGCGCAATTTCACCCATTCGATATTAACAAAGTCAGTACTTCACACACATTAGGCCTATGGCCTACAATATTATATAAAAAGGCATAATCGATCTTTACAGAGTGTCGAATTGATCTGTCAATTTTATACAAGGGGCCTTCAGTATTGCATAGGAGTATTTAACAATAAGAAAAATGGGGAAAACAACTTCCTTTGAAATCTACTTAAGCGAGTGTGTATGAAACCGGGTCTATGGCAACTAAAATTTGATACTACGTCTAGAAGTGTAGAGATACGAACCCTATTACTAAAAACTGTTGAATTCTAAATGATTACAAAATGACCAATCATATAAATGAATCGGTCTAAAATGATATTCAAAGATATTATACAGCTATAGACCGCTAATGTTTGTTTTGCATGTCTATCACCCTCAGTGTATGTTATGTTAATGAAACATGTAATAATGTACAACAAGGGAATGTGTATTACAATATGCCAGTACGTATTTTTTAGATTTTGACGCACTCCGGTCTGTTGTGTGTGACTGCTGTTGAAAACAAACTTCCTCATTTTGTGACTCGCTATGATGACTGAGATGTGACCATGTTGATTTATTAATAATATTTTGTTTGGGATGGAAAAAAGGAGTCAATTTCCCAAAAATACTCCATCAGCACATAGTTTAGTGTGGTCTATGGAGAATGGCTATGGAATTTACTAACCACACAATCAAGAATCATTAAGTCGCAAAACTTTAGCTGCATTTTGTTGGATTAAACCTTAACTTCGTTTGGTGGCGCCATTTACTCTAGGTAGACGGAGACCGGTTTTGTTACTGGTTGGTACATTTCTTACAAACATTCAGCCAAAGGCCAGTGAAAGCTCGATGTTTGCCATCCTTATGTGA
>NW_022705247.1:33963-37031 GCF_011630105.1 Anneissia japonica
ATTAGGTGCTAAATTTGGATTTGTAATGCTGAGTAGGGCCTAAGTTAAAAACAGATAGGCCTATTCCGTCCGAGTGGGACTCATTCAAAAATTCGAGGGGGTTCGCTAGAAAACAGGGGGGGGGGGGTTCGCTAGAAAAGGGGGGTTCGCCCGAACCATAAAAACCCCCCTGGCTACGGGCCTGATTATTGCTATAGATTTTCGGTATATATTTCAGCCATTAATTCCTATTCTTCCTTTTTCCTGTTTTTATTATTATATTGCCTTTATTATTGGTAGGCCCTATACTGCAGGCCCGTAGCCAGGTCATTTCAAGGGGGGTTCTCTGGGCGTGGGGTCCAGGGGCCTGCCAGAGCAGTTTTTGTGTTTAATGGGTCTATATAATGTTTTAAAAGCAGTTATGTTTTGAAAAAGATCTATGTAATTAAAAGGTGGTAATATAATAAAATTAGAATATATTTTGTGAGTATTGGCGTGTTTAAATAACACCGTAAGATATTAAAAAAAAGCCTCATCGCATAATCAATATCAATATACTCAACACATTTATTATTATAAAACAAAAAAAAAGCTATTCTTCTTCTTCCATTCTTCTTCTACTACTTCTTCTTGACTCTCATTTTGTACACTGAAAATAATAGTACTATTTTACTACATGGCTAAAAAAAGCACAAATATTGTCATTACTACTGACAGGGCCATCGTTAAATGCAGTCAGAGCCCAAAATATAGCATCATATTCAATACGTCAATTGACATCATGAGAACCTATAAACTTTAATACAATTATTTGTTATACACTAGGCCTAATTCGAAATTATTTTAAGACTTTATAACATAATACATACTGATTAATAATAGCTGAGATTTGATGCACATTTTAGAATTAATAATCGTTTTTAGTATACCTTCCTGAATATTTATTGTCTACCAAATGAAATATGAATTATATGCATCTTTAGAAATACAATTTATTTATTTATTTATTTTTATTTTATTTATTTTTATTTAAAACATCTTTAGGCAGGATAACATATACAGGCGAGATCTTACCGCTGTTTTACAATATGATCCTGCAAACACATATTACAATAACAACAACAAAAATAACCATCACAGTACAACAAAATAAACAACAGTTAAAACTTTGGTGGAAAACTATCCCCCGCCGGACACCAACCCAGTACTTCTGAGTCAAGGTTTCGGGGCCAGGAATTACAGCTCAAGGTGATGCTTAACTACAACTTAACTACAATATGGTAAAAACTATCCCCCGCCGGACACCAACCCGGAATTTCTGAGTCAAGGTTTCGGGGCCGGGATTAACAGGTAGGACAAATACTGTATAATTACTTAAATAGATAAAAATGGTAGAAACTATCCCCCGCCGGACACCATCCCGGTATTTCTGAGTCAAGGTTTCGGGGATGTCACAACTTTTATCTTAACTACAAACCTAACTAAACAATGGTAAAAACTTTTCTACAATATTAATCTTGTTATTATATAGATAAATGTTCGATAAATTCTATCTTTCATAAAAAAAAAAACACGAAATTCAGCGCGGCTATTTGCATTCTAATTAATGGCGTTTGTAAACGTGCACTGACGTCATCGTCGAATTCCAGGACTTTCGACGGTAAAGCTAGAATGCCTGCCCAGGTCCCAGGCCAACCAATAATAATTAACAATTTTTTTTTTTGGCGCATTTTGTAAATGCACTTCAACTTTTACAAGAAAAGCCTAGGCCTAGTACCTGTAGTACGTCCTACTGTACTTAGGCCTAGGCCTACACTAGTTTGTTGTCGTCGGGGTATAATTCTGTTTCTAAATGCACGAGGAGCGAACCTAGCTAGTCAACATCTAGGCTAGGCTAATTGATTTTAAAATCAATAACCCACTTTAAATAATCTGTCGTTTTCTTTTTTGCAACAGCGGACGAAAAAAGTCAGTTGTTCTATGACGTTTCATGATTCTTTATCACTAAAAATTAACAAACACTCGTTTTGACGCACTCCGTTGGTGTAGTGTGTGTCACGGTGTGTCTGCTGTCGAAAACAAACTTCCTAGCCTAATTTTGTGACTGGCTATGATGACTGAGATGGACCATGTTGATTTATTAATAATATTTTGTTTGGGATGGGAAAAGAAGAGTCAATATCCCCAAAATGCTCCATCAGTACATAGTTTAGTGTGCGCTATGAACAGCCGGGAATTTACTAACCACACATCAGGTGATTAAGTCGCAAAACTTTATCTGCATTTGGTGGATTAAGTCGCAAAACTTTAGCTTCGTTCGGTGGCACCATTTACTCTAGGTAGACGGCGACCAGTTTCGTTAACGGTTGGTACATTTCTTACAAACATTCAACCAAAGGACAGTGAAAGTTGAGACGGCAACCGGGTTTTTATCGATGTTTACCATCCTTATGGTTCCTTTAATTTTCCCTTTTCCTCTCTGTTCTATCTATTATTAGTAGGCTGGCCCAATACAAGGTTGCATGGGTTTATGCAAGGGGGTCGGGAGGGTCGTACGACCCCCACCCCCACAAATTTTCAAAGGTCCACATTTTTTCCAAAGATATTTTTTGCTAGGGCCTTTTCACAATGACATAAATGAAAAAGCATTGACGAGATACCAGCAATGAGTCCAAAGACCTTGCCAATTGCGTGACATAATCCTGGGGCGGATACAAGGGGGGGGGAGGGGGGTGCAGAGGTTGCGATCGCAACCCCCTAAATTGTATTAAGAAAAATAATTGTTGTATTATATTGTTGATATGAATTATTGGTAAGATTTTTAAGGTACATTAAGAGTGAAATTTCCGGGCACCCAGAGGTCTATATTCTCGAAACAGAATTTGCGACGAGTGACTGGTTTGGTTTGTCTTTTCCACATATAGGCCTACATATATATACGTATATATACGTACATATATATATACACATATATACATACATATATATACACATATATATACACACATATACACATATGTACGCATATGTATACAAATATGTATCCATATATATATATATATATATATAGATATATACATATATATATA
>NW_022705247.1:38673-69156 GCF_011630105.1 Anneissia japonica
GGACTAGCCTAGTACAATAGAACAAATTAGTGCCTCGTGTTATTAATGTATGTCTTGTATACGTATTTAAGTAATGCTGTATTATCATCAGTGGGACTAGCCTAGTACAATAGAACAAATTAGTGCCTCGTGTTATTAATTTATGTCTTGTATACGTATTTAAGTAATGCTGTATTATCATCATTGGTATTATTAATTATTATGCATTATTATTATTTTTTTTCTTTTTGTTTTATCAGATAATATTATTACCGCTATTGTGTACAGTATACTACATGTATATTATATACATGTAGTATATATTATATACATGTAATTATAATAATTGTATGGCTTATACTTCGCAATTATAATCTAATTTTTCAATATATCTTCATTTGTAAGGCGCCACGTTTCAAAGCTTTGCTTCTTTTGGTGGCCTTTTTCCAAATATAATTTTATTTTAATTGTATTGCTTATATTTATATATATTCTGGTAATAAAAGCTTGAAAATTGTATTTATACCGCGTTATTTCCAACGGATTCATTTAGGATATTATTAGGCATATTATCAGCTCTTCTGGAAACCACAATAATAAACATAAGCGAATAAACAATTTTAACAGACAACATGGTGTGCTTTAAATATTTTGGGAATTTCCATAGTAGTCAATTTCCTAAAATTACGACATCGGTTTACACGACTGAGTGGAGCTTTTGTAAAGCAGACCTTTGATAACATTGAACCAGGACAATATACTGTATTCAGGGAAAAGAGATCTTAGTCTAATATAAAATTGTAATTCTATAATAGAAAATATTCGGGGAAGGGAGTGGGTGCGACTGGCCTGTAGTACAATAGGACGAATTAGTACCCCATATTATTAGGCATCAGCACAACTTCTGGAATCCACAATAATAAACCTAAGCATATAAACAATTTTAACAAACAACATGGTGCCTTTTAACTATTTGGGAATTTCTATGGTAGTCATTTTCCTAAAATTACGACATCGATTTACACATGGGTCTGTTTAGTTGCGTATGCAGGTAAGCTGATTTTTTTTTCTTGTAACTTTTAGTGTTGTGAGGAAATGTTCATTTTAGTGAAATCACATTCTGATGTATTTCTAATAACGAATTTGATTGGCTAATTTAACTGTTTTTGTGTTTAAATTGTAAAAGTTTTGAAATTGTAGTTTTGGCATAATTTTAATGATTTCTTTGCGCAATATAAATACAATAACACTTATTGTTATGTCTTTGGCCTATTGGGAGTCGGTTATGAAGAGCACAGTTCAAAATTAACTTCTGCTACGCTTCGCTTGGCCTAAGATAAAACATACCGTACATTCTGGTCTTCTAGAAACCAACAGTCATCACCTTAGTTAGGAATGCCCAACTCAGTGTTAATGGATCCCTCATAAAAGCCTCTAAAAATGCTCGTAACTTGGGTTTTACATTTGACTCCACACTGGATTTAGGATTTAAGTTCTCATGTGAGTAAGGTATGTAGTATAGTGTACGTTACCATTTGCGCAACTTGTGGAGGATTCGAAGATTTGTTAATCAAGATACATGTCATGCGGCAGTTAGAGCCCTCGTACTATTGCGAATTGACTATTGTAACTCACTCTATGGTGGTCTCTTCAAGAAAGACATTGATGACTGCAGAAATTGCAAAACTCTGCTGCTCGCTTAGTCTTTTCATATGATCCTCGTACACACTCTGTTCCTCTCAACAATGAACTTCATTGGCTGCGTCGAGTTATTAATAGAATTATTTTCAAAATAGTTTGGTTCCACCATTAAGGATTTAGTTCGGAAGACCTGCCAATTTGTTTGCTTAGGAAGTATGAGAAGGTATCCCTACGCTTCATTAAAGCTGAAATGGATTATCATTTTTTACACAATTGTAAAACGTTCGACGTTTTCCCTAAATTCATTCATTTTCAAAATTATTCCCACTGTTCACAAATGTATCTATGGTTTTTCTCCTAACTATTTATATTTTTTCTCGACCAACGTATCCCTACACGTACAACACTTTTCTCTTCATCTGTACATTTCATTATACCACGTTATAACAAGAGAATTGGAGGTTTTTCATTTCCTTGTTATGTTTCTAAGCTTTGGAATAATCTTCCAACTGACCTGAGATATCTCAGATCCTAATCGTTTTAAACGTGCACTCAAGACTTACTTGTTTGCCTTAGCCCCTCTCCCACTAGGGGTTTTTTCAGCATACGAGTTACAAGAGACTGCCGAGTTGCTAACTCGGCAAAAACTCATAGGACAATTCGGAAAGCTCGGAGAGGACTCTTACCTACTCGTAGCAGCTCTGAACTCGTGGCGCTAATTTTGAACATGTTCAAAATTATCGCCACGAGTAGATAACTTGTAGTAAACTCGAAGAACTCGTAGGTAGCTCGTAGAGTACTCGGGGTACTCCTACCTAGCTCGTACACTACTCTGGATACTCGTCGGCGATTTTGTCATCTACGAGTTTGATGCGAGCACCCAAAAACGAGTACGAGTAAGTACGAGCGCACCGAGTTGGCTCGTACCTAACTCGTATCTAGTTCGGTACAAACTTGTTACGCTCTTAATAATCTCGTAGTTAACTCGGTGCTCTGCTGGGCATAGTTTGTACATAACTCGTAACCAACTCCATAGAGTCGTACCTCACTCGTAGCTAACACGTAATAAGCTCGTATAGGTCCTTTCCAAAGATCACGAGTTTTAACTCGTAGAAATCGTACGACTCTTAGGTGAAATAAACCTAGGTGGGAGAGCAGCTTAAGTCTCTTTTTGCTGCTTTTCCTTTCGTGTTTTATTGTAGTAATCTGTTTATTTGTCTTCGTTGTTTGTGTGAGTGTACTATTGTAATGCATGGGGTTCCTGAATAATGATTGATTTTATGCCTACCATTGTTTTCCTGAATTATTGAGGCTTGGCTTGCGCTTCATAACCGCAAGAGAAAAGCGCAATATAAATACCCAATACCAGTATCAGTACCAGTACCAGAAACCATGATGGATCAGGGTAAAGTGTGTTCTTGCCAAATATGGTACATGTATTTTTACAGGGGTTTAATCGTAGTGTAACCCATGAAATGACATATATTCATTAGCATACTTGATTAACATTTGAAGGCGAGTAGTAGTTAGGCTTACAAGTAGTAAGTCATCGGCATTACAAAATGCATTGAAATAGGCATAGATATGAGATGTGGGCACGTATGTACAGGTTCTATCATATGTAGTGTCACGAGTGACAGAAAACAAAGGTTGACGTATTTCTGCAACTTTCTTCAGTGTGACACACTAGTTGGTTGGCTACTAGGAATTACGTTAAGAGGTTGACAGCGCGAACGAAATAGTATCTGAAGACCTATTAAGCCTATTAATAATTGGTTATTCAGAATTATTTATATTATTGTTCCACAGTAAAAACAAAAACGAAGATGAGTGAACAAAGTTATCAAATAAGTAAGTAATTTAAGTGAGTAATAATTAATTTTTCATGAATGTAAAATAAATTGAAAAATAATTAATATTATTTTATACTGTGATAATAATTGTATAACATTAATGGTACTGATGATCATAATGACGATGATGATAACAACAACAGTGACATGACAGTGCTGATGATACTACTATAGGGCCTATTAGATTAATGATTCAATATAAATGTATTGCAAAACAAACGAATGTATTAAATGGATCCTTTAAATAATAGCCCATTAATAAAACTAATTTTAATACCAATTCTAATACTGTAATAATAATTAATCGTAATGATAGTGATAACAATGATAATGTCTGGCAATTACTATAATGGTGATGACAATAGTAATAATGATTGATGATAATGATGATGACGATGATGTGGTTGATCTTGAGGTTTGTAATACATGAAAATAACACACAGAAGACATTTCTACATTTCTGGCGTACACTTAATTTATATCAACTGGAAGTACCTCGATCGAGAAACCTAGGCACACGGTTACAGTGGCCTACCATACTAGCTGCCAAACATTTTTTTTATATTTTCAAATTAGCCGAGAGATTGGCAATAGCAGAAATCCAAGATCACCATGCATACAATATTTGTACATAATAAGGGCCCAAATATCAGGATGTTCTAACGATTTTTTAAATTACTTTATCAAATAATCACCAAAAACGTAAATTAATAACAGCTTGTAGAAGACATCGGACAGCATCTATATGTTAAATTTTATTTTTATATATGTATTTTAATACAAGTTCATATTTTTACAAATGAAAGGTCAAAGTATAACCATAAAACAAAGGAACTAATACAGTGACGCTAATGAATTCAATTGCAATTTCATAAAAAACAAAAATAATCACGCTATTAATGTTACGTTCAATTATATTTATTCAAATGTGTTTAGAAACCAATAATGGTAAAAGAAGTAGAAATGAAACTCTCGTAGATATGCCGATCAGCATTCGACAAGAGATTGAGCGATGCCTAGATGTGGAAGCACCTGCTGCAAGTAACTGGCAGCATTTTGCTGAAAAGTTTAACATCAAACAAGACGTTATCCGTAATTGGGATAGCAGAAATGTAAAAGTTCCAGCTTTTAGTGCATCTGCGTTTATGTTTGACCACCTGAAAGCCGAACAACCGGAGCTGACAGTTGATGATCTATGGCAAGTTTCCATAGATAAAAAACGTAATGACGTTGTCAGGATTATTAACGAACATTACGACCAAATGCTTTGTTAGACCCATTCTCGTCACACTACTTGTGACGTGTCGGGCATGACACTTTATCTGCATTTGCCTCTCTTCACCCAGGGGTATAAATGGGTACCTGGTAGGAGGTGATTGATTGGGAATGAAATTAGTAATGCTGATTACACGTATATGAGACCCAAGACCACAAAAGGGCTGTAAACTCGCATTACCTGGTTTCGAGAAAAAGGGCCAAATAGACAGTATAACATGTAATTTGAGCAAAATGTGACTATGTCATAAATATAAAGTACTAGTTTTGAAGTTTGGGTTAAATATTTCAACTCTAAACCCTAAAATTTAGTAATTTTGTAATTTTATGAAAGCCATTCTACAAGAAACGTAGGCCTGTATAAATTCACCAACTATTTTCGCTTCCAAACTCACCTACACACAATTCAGGCCAACAACTAGATAAATGAAAACTATCAGATAATAATACGTTTATTAGTACTCGTATGCTATGTATATGATTTCAGAATAAACAAACAGTATAGATATAAAATAGTAGAATGGTCACAGAGCCAGGTTAGACCTACTGAGAACATTTCGGTTCTTTGTAGTGAAGTAAATCTAACACGTATTCATGAAGTCATTCAACTCGTGTACAAAATAGTTGAACAAACTTTAAAGTATGTTCCGAAAGTACTTGTAGTGCATCGTAATGTGGTACAAAACCTAGTAAATGCATACCTAAATGAAGGAAATAGCCTTGGATTAATTCAAAGAATACTTAACTGTTTCATGACCTGTTGGAAAAGATTTGGAGAACAATCCTCTTGCCCTCTTGCAGTGAAGTGGATCAGAAATGATGTAATTACATGTTAAGAAACTAGTTGTGGTTATTGAAACTTTTAAAAAATATTGACGCCAAAAGAACAATCATCTAAATTATTTTCAGCAATGTGAAACTAAAACGTATTGATGAAGTATTCACACAACGTCATTCAAATCATGTACAGAATACAGCTTTCAACAAAGCGTTGAACAGCTTTAAAGAACCAAACAATAACGTGCGTGTCGACACTACGAATTATTTTAGGGTTCTTGATTCCAGAGCGACCAACCGAAAACCGGTAAAAAGCGTATGGAAGCAAAAGGTGCATGGACATATGACAGGAGGAAATATGTCACCATGCAAAGCGTGGAGGTGAGCTACGAAAGGGAGAGAGAGCAGAAGGAGACAGTGAAAATGGGTAGACAATGACATTAAAGGTGGAATGTAAAGGCAGATAGAAAGTCCAAGTGTTTGTTTAGACCATAATGTCAAGGCTATGATTTATGTTAAAAGAGTGGTGTGTATTAATGAGTCCATAGGGGTTACACCACTAATAATATGTTGTCTATAATATGCTCTGTGAACATTTCCTGCCCCTTCCAGAATGTAGTAAATTTTGGTTTGTTTCCTAATTCACATACTGCAATTTATATTTCTGTCTATACGTAATAATAATGTTCATTACATGTTCCTTTCCATATTGAGTGATATTTTTGCTAGTGGGATGATGCACTGCCACTAGTCGACACTATGGCAGTTCCTCTCATGATGCAGTGTATTTACAAGTTTAATCGTCATTATTTTCCTTAGAATTCAATCATTATGTACAATATTACACTTCTATTTGACTTCCGATGTTGCTGTTCTGTTGAGGACACTACCGCAGTTTTTGAATGTGATTATTATCAAACAACTCTGCTCATTGGCTTTAGCAACTTCCCTTACAGTGGCGGCTACAGAAATTTGTAGACAGCGGGTACGAACCAAGGGGACGGAATAAAAAAAGAAATTCTAGTAGGCTAAGATTTTATGGCTTAGTATGGCTCCGGATTGTGCTTTTAAACAAAATATTAGAAATTGCCAATCAAAATAACATTAGTTGGATAGGCAAATTGATATTTTTGGTCCGACGTTAGGGATTCAAGGATGTCCGATGGGAGGAGAGTGAGTGGGGGTGGGGGTGGTACGGCTGGCGTCCAATGCTGTTCCCTTACCATGTTTAGATTTTGTCTAGTTTTATGCTACGACTAGATCGTTTGCAATTCTGACCGGATTTAAATTTTCTCCAATATGCCCTTACTCTCCTCTGGAGTGTTTAAAATATTATGCCGTTCCACCTAACAAACTAGGTCGGCGAATTTTTTAGTCTATGACCTGACCCCCCACCCCCCAACCAAAAATTTTTAAAAATCAGTCAATTACTTAAAAATCACCTAAAATCACCTTCTTTTTGCTAATTAGAGCCCACCACCCCCACTTCACTTTCGCTCTTCTCACTTCACCTTCGCTCCCAGCTTCACTTTCGCTCCCCCCATCGTTTGAAGACTTCTAGATACGCCACTGCGACAGACACTTGTTGCTAAAATCGATCTGTTAGACTGATGTCGACTAGGTATTTTATTTAATTAGTACAGATAGGCCTAATAATAATACAGACGATTTGAGGATTTTTCTTGTCAATGATGATGATAATATTATTGAAAAACGGGTTGTTTGATGGTTTGACAACTAAAAATAATGAGCCAATGTCGATTAAATTAGTTGATCATTGTTAATAGTAACAATCACAAACTGAAAGTGAACGACACGACCAGTTTGGATGACATTTGACATGACCTTTAACATGATGACTTATTCTACTATAGACTAAAATTGTCTTCATTATTAGGATGATTGCACTTCTTCATGTGGGTTAACTAAGATCAGAAATTTTATCTATCTAATTTAGCTATAAAAAATGAAAAATCAACTAAAATACTGGAAATCGAATATTCAAGATATGAATTACAGCATTAGGCAGCAACAAATTATACTTTAATAATTATTATATGAATAATATAGGTATAGGAAATCATGACGTAGAATACAAACATAGTGCCCACGCTAATGACCTGTATCTGCTATCCCTTTTTGTAGGGCATTATTAAAGTCATATTATAGTTTCGACTGCGCACATCAATGTCAAAAGTCAAGACTTATAAACAAATAATCCAACCTATCACAGAGCATGTATGGAATGCATCATATGCATTCTGTTTACAAATGCATGTTATATAATAGGCTAGACTGATTATTTGTATTACTTGCCCTACCACATAGGCCTGTGACACTTATGCTACTTGGCCAAATTTTTTTATGCTTCAGGAAAATACCAAGGTCACAGTTGCCCATTAAGTAAGTGAAATGCTGTAGGCTAAAAATGATGTGGGCAGGCTACAGCAACTGAAACAAATTTGGGCCCATAAAATCACATAAAGTTTTAAAAAATCAGGGAGGGCGCCATACAAGCTACATTTAGTAAATGCTGTACTGCTGAATACTTCTGCAGTAGTGATATGGGAATCCAAGGTATATTATTTTAACTGTACACAAATGTAAAAAGGGGGAAAATATTATGTTACCTTTCAATGTTACAATTATTTTTAGCAAAAAAAAAAGACTCAATGCATTGCAATGTTCCCCTCAAAGGACACAACCCATAAGCAATATATCTACTGTCTGGGACAAAATGCAGAACACAATAACTGGAACAATGTATCATGAGCAGTGAATAATAAGGTTATCTTGAACAGTGTACAATATAAACTATAATTCCCTCTGCCACAACCAGTTTTAAATTTGATTATGTCACATAGACCATTAATCTAGGGTCAAACCATGGACCTAAATCTTGACCTGGATTAGGGACAAATATATCCTTAAACACTGTCATTGTCACCTGAACATTGTCACCTAACACTGCCTGTGGGCTAGGTGTAATTCAACATGACAACAATACCACCTGTATTAGGTGTAATGCAAAGTCCTCCACAAACACCTGTGCCAGGTGTAATTCTCTGTCCACATTACCAAATTTTGTGACAATATCTGTGACTTGCTCCTTTTGTCATATTTGTCATTAATGCAATGAACTACACTGCCACATGTACCAAGAGTAATGTCCGGTTATTATCATCACATTTTCTGTGATTAATATCTGTGATTTGAAAATATATGGCCATGATGATCTTATATATAACAACCATACAGATAAATCACAGGCACTTGTCAGATGAAACCAGCTAGTGTGGACAGAGCTTAATGGGATTAACAAATCTTACGTAAAGGCCCTGTCCACACTATCAAATTTTATTTGACAAAAACATGTGACATGCCTAAATATGGTCATAATGACATCACATCATGACCATATATAGGCACGTCATTACTATATATGGACATACCACAGTTTGACAGTGTGGACAAAGCTTATGACAAACAAGAAGCAGCTGCCACCTCTTATGTGCATTTCAAACATTCAGGCCAATGCTAACGTAAAAGTAATATGTATTATCTAAACCAGGGCACAAATTGAGAATCAACCTCCAAATACTAGACAAAACACAACGCCACCTGGACCAGGCACGAAAAGGCACCTGGACCCAGGCACAAAGCCACCTGTACTCCGTTAAAATTGTACCCAGACCAAGTTAAAAAGCCATTTGGATCCAGGCACAATTTGCTTTTACAGTCACCAGACACAAGGTAAAAGGCAACTTTTGCCACAATTTCCTAAATTTTAGTTGATTTTAGAGACATTCCTGTACAGTATATAAATTAATACATTATTTATTTGGTTAATACAATACAATCATACATACTGAATCAAATTAGTGCTAGATACAACTACAAACTAAAGGCTTGACCCTCAAAGCCATGCCAAGATAGGGGTGGGGAAGAGATGACAAGGTTTAGAGCATTTCTACTTGCACTAAATACTTTAGTTGTCTTTTGAGCACAATGACAATACATTATTGTTCTTTGCTGTTAAATCTTTTTGTAAATGGTTCAAGTACAAGTATTTTTTCTGCTTGAAAGTTTGTTTTTTATTATAAAAAAATTAAAATGGAATCATGATAGATTACAGGGTAATTCATAAATAATTGAATTAATATAAATCATCGTAATTGAAGACAATACTAAGGAATACAATTTGTAATGATTACTCCATTTCAGCTTTATACAAAGAGGAGATGAAAATAAAAATGAATAAGTTTAACCTCCTGCATTTTCCTATATGACATCTACAATATCGAACAGTTTAATAACAAAGCAAGTTATAATATATCCTGTAGATCAACACACAAATATATTTATTATGGAATTTAAAGTGGCATTATCAAGCATTTCATCATTCAAACAGTTGATATTTACCATCAAAAGTCTGTAATTGAGGCTAAGCACTTTACCGTAGCCAATCACAGAATGCAAAATAAGAATGTTTACATTTTTGACAATTACAGAAAGATAAATTCTAGGACTAGTGACAATGCCACTTTAATAATTTGCAGGGTTAAAGGTTAAACTACTAGTACTATTGTCTGATAGGTAGACATCTAGGATTTAATGTTTTCTAAGGTGATCATCCACTTATGACTACTTCATTCCACAAGCAGAAGGTTTCAATGTCTCTGAACACACAAACATCACGCAAGACGATAAGTAGTGGCTAACTGCTCAACAACTGCTGACAACGAGCATGGCGACAAATAAAAGTTCGCCAACGACAAGAAAACACAGAATTATTATATATTTAGATTTTTATTTATTCATCTGTGGGAGGATTGTTGGTTGCTTCATTGATTTTTAATGTGGTCCCCAGTGGTACAGCAATCTCTCCACTATACTGGTTAACTTGTGGCTTCTGATGATGCTTAGAACAGCATACTCTGTCGCCTTGTTTTGTTCCCAAGCCCTAAAAGTATACAAAAATATATTTTATTTGAACATATACTGGCTTTTGAGTTCATAAACTTGCAACAAAATAATTCAATATTTAACTTCCTCACTTTATGTTTATGTTGACTTGCTTTCACACTACATGTACCTGGTTACAACTTGTTACTAGTTGTTACAATTTGTAAACAATGGTGACCATGTGAAAAGTGTATTAGCAAAGAGTATAGAATTGTGGTCCAACTGCAATTCGAACATGCATTCTATAGAAGCAGCACGTATCCGATAAGAACGCCTTTTATGTTTGTTTGAAGGACACCCTCTAGTTTATGCTAGTACTTTTTCTATGAAACTTATGAGTCGGACATAGTTACCAACCATCTCGCATCATGCGGGATGGTCCCGCATTTTAAAGTGATTTTGGATGAAACATGCATTTTGCAGAAAAACATGCATGACAGGCATTTATAAATGCAATAGAAAAACGGTCATGCAGTAACTTGAGACATTAGAGAGCTTTCGTTATCTTGTTCTAGAAAAAATTTCTCTTTTTACCGACCAAATAGCCCAGCCAAATCTAATCTAATTGCCACAACCACAGTTGGTTGTGTGACTGAAACTCAGACCCCTAGCAGGGTTAAACCCCAGGGGCCCTGCCAACCCCACCAATCTAGGCAAATGGTGTAGTCATGCATATCAAATCTCTCAAAATGGTAATCATGGAGTTTGACCTCTTGCAGTTCTATTCCCTTTGGTATTAATCTATATAGAGCAGATTGTGTATGTTCATCTTGTGAAGGTATTGTCTGTAGAAAATAAGCAAGCTTGTTATTGGTAACAGTAAAAAAATACAACAATCCTGACGACAATATGATAATATAGAATCAATTAATGATCGATTGACTGATGGGTACAAAGCAACCCTTGACTAGCAGCCTCATATCAATAACCTCCCAGCAGCTGACAGTGACAATTTCCCTGGTTAGTTAGTCATGACAATGTTAACACTAACCTAGCTTATCATGAGACTGGTTGATGTGTTATTTGACTCAGATTCTTCTTCAATTTTGCCTGCCACATTAAAATACAACGCCAATGTAATATAACAAGCATGCAAATGAAATATAAACACACGCAAAAGATATTAATAAATCCAAGCCCCCTTCACACTGTAGTTCATATTATATGAATAAATTTGTAATATGTAAACAATTTTTGATTGTCCATAATTCCTCAAATTTTTAAACACAAAATTGGGCAGAATTTTGGTTGGGCTTAAACATGAAATCAGAAAATGTAAACAGTAGAGAGCCTGCAAGTTTAGTGGAGCGAGGTAAGTCTAGCTTAGGCCTCACAGAAAATGCGGTTTCACAAAGTGTAGTATTTTCTGAAATGAAGGGGTGTGCTCATACATAGGTCAAGATAGGTAATAAGGGATTGGTTTATGCCCAGGTTGTGGTTACACATAAGAAAATTTGGTAGTTATTGTCCCATGCAATGAGAATCACATTTTAAAACATGAAATCATATATACTCAGTGTGAAAGGGGCTTAAAAAGCAAACACAACAAAGAGCACTACATGGGCATAATCTTGCAATAATAAATAATTAATACAATTGAAAGTTTAAATTACAGTTAAGCATGTTCAAATCAACTGTTTTTGATAGCCTGTATTAATCCTTTAAATTAATATAGAATCCTTGGCTATTCGTCCTGTGATTGGTTGTATTGAATAACCAATCTATATTCAAATTTAGACTGTCCAATAGATGATGACATGAACATGTGGACTGTTGCACAAGTACAAACATGCTGCAAATTAAAATATTAATAAAATAATATATTCTCATTAATATTGTCTATAAAAAATAATAACAATAGCAACTATACTACCAAAATTAACAACATTAATGTATGAAGTATTCATAAAACAGCAATCTATGAGATGCAATTAAAAAAAAATACAATAAACACAAATTTAAGCAGAATTAGGACCACACACCTGTCAGACTAGACTTTTATTACCTTGTTTTTAAAACCTACCAATAATCAACTTAATCTGTCAACTTAATATAGATGTAGGCTTACTACTAACTACTATTAAGCCAGTCTAGTCTATTTGTAAGGTGTATGCCTACACAAACTCTAAATGAAGCCAGAATCATCTTATTTTTATAAATCCTAAATAGATTCTTGTCATATGAATGGTTGATTTCGTATCACATGACATGGGCTCTTTGCACCATTTGTCACTCATCATGAAAATTTAGTTCCATTCATGCATTTTTGTTGCATTTGTTTTGTCCCATTGCACATCTCCACCTAATATAATGCCTTCATTGGTTGAAATATGTACTGCTCCATTCAGAGGAAATGTAGATCTAACTTTTTTCATGAAATATCGAAATGATAAAGATCTATTTAAGATGTGTTATAAAACAATTAATGAATGCTTTGTATTTGTGCAATGGAAAAATATTTTCATTCTTTCCATTGCACAAATACAAAAAACATTCATATTTGTATATTATCACACCACGAACTTTGTGGTTTGTATGCAGTCAATTAAAACAACGAGACGGCAGCTGAAGAAATTTTTCTTTGATTTGATATTAATAAAAAAATTCTGATAATAAACTACTCATTTATGTAGGCTTAATCTAAAGCTCTGTCCAAACTATCAACGTTTCTTTGACAAAAACCTTTTGTATGCTCATATATAGTCATGATGTGCCTATATATGGTCATGATGTGCCTATATATGGTCATGATGTGCCTATATATGGTCATGATGTGCCCATATATAGTCATGATGTGATGTCATCATGACCATATTTAGGCATGTCACATGTGTTTGTCACATATTTTGATACTCTTGACAGGACTATGCCTCTATATCAAAACTATGAAAAGTTTTTAGTTTTTAGTCTCAAATAACGTCTACATTTTTAGTTGATTGTGAATTAGCTATATTTTTATTTTCTCTACCATCTAGATGTTTATTGCATTATTTTATCAAATTAATAAAATTAATTTCTGCCTTCATATTTTTTTTCCTGAATACTAAACAAGGTATAAAAAGTCTGGCCTTTGACACATCAATCCTCAAACACCCGTTTACCAAACTGTTAAATAAATATGAAAACAACTTCAAACTACAATGATGTTATTATCACAAGGCCATTTCATGACAACTGTTTAAATCCCTGGCCACACTATCAAATGTTATGTGACAAATAAGCATAATGTGGCCATATTTAGGTGTAATATGACATAATCATGCCCACAAATGTCACATCACATATATTTGTCACATAAAATGTGTATGAACAGCACATTAAGCTCTGTCTGGACTATCAAATTTTCTTTGACAAGAAACTATTGTATACCCATATATAGTCATGACGTGCCTATATATGGTCATCATGTGCCCATGTATAGTCATGACGTGCTTATATATATGGTCATGATGTGCCCATATATAGTCATGATGTGCCTATATATGGTCGTGTGATGTAATCATGACCATATGTCACATGTTTTTGTCACAAAATAGTGTGGAGAGAGTAATACACACAAGTAATGCATTCCCAGAACATCAACCTTTAGTAGAGTACGATTGAAATTCACTCGCCACAATGATACACGTGCGTTTTCACTTACCTACTCCAAGTACTGACGATGATCGAATACCAGGATCTTTGGTGAGTTTACATTCTTCTAAATCAAACAATGATTGCGCTATAGTAGAAAAAAAAACACAATGTATGTGTTGTAGATAAGTTTTAAATGGATCATTCTAGAATGTCAATTGAACTTAAGAACTGAAAAATCTGAACAGGGCTAGGAATACACATTTGTTTTCCATAATCACATGTGTTGACCCACAAACTTTCATTTCATTTCTTTAGGCACGAAAGCCAATAACTGAACTTAAACACTATCCTATGTGGCATATCAATTAAACGACAGGGGCTGATTGGACTAGTATACCGGGGTGACCCCTACTCTCCTCAAAGGATGTACTGGGTTCCTTAAAGTGCACACGAGCCAAATGTGTATCCTTATCCGAGAAGACTTGTTTCACCACTGGAACCATTGGCGAGTGAGCCGTTCGAACCAGCGCCAATATTATAGCTGAAGCTTACGGTGCCCCTCACTTAACCGCTGGACCAATCAACAAACGCACATGTTTACAAATGTCTACGTTATCGTTTTGAGGGACCTTAGCAACAATAGCCAAGGGGCGGAGCTTAGGTGTGAGCACTGCATAGTACCTCCAAAGCCTTTTGTTGGAATCTCAATGAATAACCTCAATATTAATTTATTTTGCTTTTTTTTTTCTACTTGGCAAAAATAACATTTATGTTAAAATAAAAAAAAAATAAAAAAAAAAAATCAATAACATAACAAAAATGATAGCTATACAGTAATAATAATAATAACAATAATAATAATAATAATACTATGATGATAGTTGAACAAACTCACTGTCTTTAAGGTAATGAGCCTTAGGCCCGAGAGGCTTGAAAAATAGCTGTTTGGTTGCTTCAAAGGCTGATAACCGATTCTTGCCTTCATACTGAGGATAAAGTGAAAACAATTACTGTAAATGAAACTCTGCATCAATATTTACATCTTCCATTTATATGTTTAATTACCTTCCTAAATCATATGTTGGATTTTCTCCTTATCTATAGCTACACTGGTCTTAGATGTTAATCTGAACTGTATTAAAATTTTACGCAAAGTGGAGGATGGGGAAATGAAATTATAGCGACAGGCTGGATATGACTACCATTAAAGTTTTGGGATTACGCTTTGGTGTAACTAGGAGTCTTAAGATAATGACGACGATAATTAATTAAGGGTGTGCTACATCACAAAATAAGGTGATATAAAGTAAATATTAACTACTTGAGTTATTTTACTTCTACTTAATTTTTAGGGGGAGGCCTGCACCTCCCCCCCACCCCCTCTCCCTTCATGCACCCATAGACATGCCAGTGCTATCAGAACAATACTAAATGTCATCAAACATACTTTTAAAAGTTTCCCAAGTAGTTCTAATCCAGTGGTGTCAAGCCTCGGGGCAATATTAATGAGTGGCTCTGCTCGGTATACTGGGAATTTATATGACATAAAATCTTCATTGGATGTAATACTAGGCCACGTTTTGTCGTTTGGTGTTCCTAGAACTTTCCATATAAGGTGTAGTTGATCTTCAACTGTAGAACCTGGAAATAGAGGGCGCCCTGCTGCCATCTCGTAGAATATACAACCGACTCCCCTGAAAAAAGGAAGCATTACATTAATCAAAATAGGTTTGATAACCGACATTAGTAATGACACTAGCAATTTAAATGACAATGTAAAAATTATTTTTTATGACGACGATGATGACAACGATAATGGTATGGAGGTAAATGAGAAAATGACGCTTGATGATGTGGGAAGAAAGTAATGTATTTTTTGTTTTGAGTATTAATGTGCATCAAAGCTTTGATGCTAATGTGATAAAGCAATAAGAAACATTAGCCTGGTTCTCACGAGAGCTCTAGTATCTAACCGTTAGCACCTACGTGAGAACGCCCGATCGGTTAGCGCTAACCACTAGCGGTATCCGGATACGCTAACGGTTAGCAAGCGCTATCGGTTAGCAAGTTGAGGGCGTTTCTATCATCAACCAATCACATGTACGCGTTTACAATTTCCAGTTTCTTATTGGCCAGTGATTCGATCATCATATTTTGGTATCCGGATTGGGATTTTCTCGCATGGACGCATGGCATCCTGCTAACCGTTAGCTGCCGTATGAGAACATAGCCTTAGTAGTCTGAACTGTGTAAAGACAATCGACAGATTAAACACAAACACCCACTATTTATATTGATTGACCTTTCAACTCGAAAATAAAAGCACAAAAAGTAAAAATAAATAAATTTGTTCGATTAAATAATCGTTCTTAAACAAGATTAAAATAAAATTCATATAAAACATGTAAAATATCAATACATTAATTTAAAGAAATTCAATTACAAGACATTCAAAATTCACATTACATAGAAAATACTAATATATTATCATTATAATTATTATAATAATAATAATAATTATTATTATTATTAAATTTTATTTTTTATTTTAAATCATTTGTATAATGTTACTTTAGAAGTGTGATATAGAATTTTTAAAATTTCATTTTTGTCAAACTTGTGTGCATTCCAACAGGCTGCACCTCGATATGAAATGCTACGTTTTTAAAAACTTGTGTTTGGTTTAGGAATAAATAAATTGTTTGCACTATGCCGGAAATTGTAATTAAAAGTATTTGTTTTGAATATATTATTTTGTAAATAAGTGGGCGCCTGTTTCAACAGAATCTTGTAAATCATTATTAAACATTCATATTTATCAAGTTGAGATAAAGAGAGCTTCATTAAGGGAAGGTTAGGTTCATTTCGAGCTACAAAATGGTTTATACCACACAATGTTAACAGTACCATACAGAAACAAGTTATTGATAAACACAATAAAGAACTTACCACATGTCAATGGATTGGTTATACTCTGTGCTTCCTAAAAGAACATCAGGCGGCCGGTACCATAGGGTGACTACCTCATTGGAATATGTTTTACTTGGTACTGATTTGGCCCTTGCTAAACCTAGAAAAAAAAAAAAACAAAGAGGTAAAACAAATGATTGTGTTAAAAGCTAAAGTAGTAGCATGACAGCAATATTAGTAGCATGACAGTTGTAGTAGCAGTGTAGAAGAATTACAGTAGTATGGCAGTACAGTATTAACAGTACTTATAGCAGTAGCATAAAAATAATAATAGTAATACTAATAGTAGATATTTGTAGCTGTTGGTTTTAAAATCAAGTCTGCTGCCCTCTATATCAAGGGTAACCATACGCTAAATGCACATTTTTACATTTCAATAGACTTGATTAATTTATATAGATAGCAAATTTTACGTAGTAGTAAAAGGAAAAGCAGTTAACATGACAGCAATATTAGTAACATGACAGTAATAGTAGCATGACAGCAGTATTAGTATCATGACAGTATAAGTAGCAGTAGTAGCATGCCAGCAGTATTAGTAGCATGACAGTATAAGATCTAGTAAGTAGTAGTAGCATGACAGTAGTAGTAGCATGACAGTTGTAGTAGCAGTGCAGCTGAATTAGTATGGCAGAATTAGCAGCACTTATAGCAGTAGCATAAAAATAATAATAGTAATACTAATAGTAGATATTTGTAGCTGTTGGTTTTGAAATTAAATCTGCTGCCATCTATATCAAAGGTAGCCATACACTAAATGCACATTTTTACATTTCAATAGACTTGATTAATTCATATAGATAGCAAATTTTTCGTAGTAGTAAAAGCAAAAGTAGTAGCATGACAGCAATATTAGTAGCATGACAGCAATATTAGTAGCATGACAGTAGTAGTAGCATGACAGTATAAGTAGCAGTAGTAGCATGCCAGCAGTATTAGTATCATGACAGTATAAGAAGTAGTAGAAGTAGTATGAGAGTAGTATTAGTAGAATGACAGTGTAAGTAGTAGTAGCATGACAGTTGTAGTAGCAGTGCAGCAGAATTAGCAGCACTTATAGCAGTAACATAAAAATAATAATAGTAATACTAATATAGTAGATATTTGTAGCTGTTGGTTGTAAAATCAAGTCTGCTGCCCTCTATATTAAAGGTAGCCATACACCGAATGCACATTTGTACATTTCAATAGATTTGATTAATTCATATAGATAGCAAATTTTTCGACTATTATTGTATAAAAACTACACAATGGAAGCCATGATACTGCAACATTAAAAAAATATAAATATAAATTTGAGAATTACATTCCCGCAACTCATCAATATTATAGCAGTACGTAGAGAAGCAGAGGTAGTAGTGAATTAATCAATCAATCAATTTATTAATTCATAGTCATATACAATTTCTAAATATGCAAATACAGAGGTCTCAGCAAGCTAGGCTTGTATTGGGAACTGTGCATGCTTATACACTTAATTATTCATTCATTCTACACAGCACTTCACTAAACATTAGGATAACTGGCAATATTTTTCCTGCAGTTTATATCCCAGTAGTTATAATAGTATAGGGCATTTGGCTCGTGTGCACTTTAAAGAACCCATTGCATCTTTCGGAAGAGTAGGGGGTTACCCCGATGTTATGGTTCATTCCAGCCAGTCGTTGTGGAATGATGTGAACATGTAGCTACCATGAAGCGCCTCTATGTGGCTGCTAGGTAGTCACGGGCCACGCCCATACGCGATTCAGCACAGTGACGCTGCAACTTATGGGTTATTCTCCTACCTTTACCTTTACCATTAATAGTAGCAGTACTAATAGTAGTGGTATTAGTAGAAGTGTTACAGCAGTACCTCAAAATATTAGTAATATACTTTTTGAACAAATTTATGATTGCAATACCACTTACCAAAATCTGCTAATTTGAGTTCCCCCTTTTCGTTAATCAATAGATTCTGTGGCTTCAAGTCCCGATGTAGCACTTGACGTTTATGGCAGTATGCCAAGCCACGTAGTAATTGGAATAAAAATAACTGAGGAGGTAAAAAAAAAACATCAGCATATTTGTAAATAGCTCCAAGTATTATTGAATAAGGACTGGAGGTCCTGTACACACATCCGGCTTGTATGCATCATTCAGAAGTGTAAGGATTTAGCCAGATGCTATGCTTGATTTCAGCCCCTGTAGTTATGAAAAGATGAGAGCATGAAGCTATTATAAGCACCTCTTTACAGTGACAGGTAGTCACGTACCATGCCCATACACAATTTAGCACAATGGTGCTATGAGTTATGGGTTATTCTTCTGCCTTAAACCACCAGGCCACTTTCCAGTTACTTACCCTAACATTGTTCATACTCATAATATTTCCACAATCATCCATATACTGCTTGAGATCTTTTTCCTAGAGGAAAAACAATAATCAGAACATTACCAACAAAACAATTCAATCGATAAATAACACTGTTAACCAATTTAAATTCCTTATATTTTTTCCGAAAGGAAAAACAATAATCAAAACATTACCAACAAAATAATCCAATCGATAAATAAAATTGTTAACTAATTTAATTTCCTTTTAATTTTTCCTAAAGGAAAACAATAATCAGAACATTATCAACAAAATAATTCAATCGATAAACAGTGTTAACCAATTGTAATTTCCTTATATATTTTCCTAAAAAAAAAAACAATAATCAAAACATTGCCAACAAAATAATTTGATTGACTAACAAAATAACACTGTTAACCAATTTAAATTCCTTTTAAAGTAATTGGTATATAACAGTTTTCCATGCACTATTCAGAAAAAAGTTTAAATCCCAGGCTTAAGTCTAAGGCAATAAGGCACTAATTTTCAAATAAAGCATGGAAAACTACTATACTAATTGCTTATTATATTAAACCAATACAAAAATATGAACTTACCAGGTATTCAAATACTAAAGTAAGCGACTTTTCTGTATGTATAATGTCATGCAAGGTTACGATATTGGCATGTTTCAGACCTTTTAGTAGAGATACTGAAATAATAAAGTGATAAATACAGTTAAAATTTAAAGACATACATTTATCAAAATTTTACAATGGCCTAAATATAATAATATTACTAATAACCAAAATAATATTTAATTCCAGCCAAAAATATAGACAGGTTTATTAACATGATATAGAACTATATCACTTGCATAATAAATAATATTTATGTCTTATCAAATAGTTACATCTGATATTAATATTTTATAAATATATATATTATATTTATACAATATTCATGGCATTTTAAATGACAGTCAAAATTATATTCACTAATAATGAATATGAACATGATCCACGCTACTCAAGTAGTCAGAGTCTCAAATGAATAATCAAATATAGAGATATACTACACAAACCATACAATAATATGGCAACCACAACAATAATGGGACTAGGTCTACTGGTTTGGTATATAAGCACTCTTTTCTGAAGCAATAAATAAAATTACAATACGATAATAATAATTAGTAATCACTTATTAATAAATAGAATTATTGATAACATCAACATAAAATAAAGACTTGCATTCATGGTTACTTTAACCTTGAGTAAATTCCATTTAATGTTATGGAAAAAGAAATTAACGATAGACGCTGAAGATAAGAAGATGAGTTTAGGAAATGGCCTATTATGGATGAGATGAGTACCTCGCTACTGAGAAGGAGCGCTACAATCATTGCAAGATGGATTACAAATGAAAACATTTAATCAGGGATCATCTTGAAAATTTACCAAGACATTAAAAGAAAAAAATTGAAATGCATTAGATTACAATTATGTGGTATAAAAGTATAGCTTTGGTGTGGTTGTGTCGCTTGTGTCTTTAAGAAAGACATCAACATAGCTTGCATGGTAGGTGGAAGCGTGTAGCACAGAAGTAAGGCATTGGGCTGGTAGAATCGCTTGTGTCCTTGGGTGTAAGCGATACATGTCACACAGCAGAAAGGCATTAGGCTAGTAGCATCGCTTGTGTCCTTGGGTGCAAGTAATGCATGTAGGGCAGCAGTTAAGCATTGGGCTGGTGGCATCGCTTGTGTCCTTGGATACTCTATCTACATCTCGCCTTCAACATCCTACCAAAGATTGTCTGGGAGGATGTGGGGCATTTTAATGTTGAATAGTAAAGACCTTCCATCTGCAGATAACAATGATTAAAAAAAATATGATATTTATGACCATTTAGTTTGTCAAGCTATAGCATCCCAATGCTTATTCTTTGGTCAGAAACTTTACTTATTTCTCAGCTTCAATATCCTACAAATCTTATCCAGTATAATGTTGGTATTTAAATTTTTGAAAGGTGGATGGGTATAGCACAGCACTATAGCTTGACAAACTAATTTCAAGTTTCCTATTTATTTCAGATTATTGTTATCTGCAGATGGAAGATTTGCCAAACATCTTAAATGTCTTAACTAAGGTAATAATATACTACTGTATGGCAACACAGGGAAAAAAAATAAGTAAATAGGACATAAATGTCACAAAAGAAAATTAAAATAAAACCTCACCTTCTCGAATAGCTGTACATGGTGCACCCTCTTCATGCTCTAACCGGATCTCCTTTAGTGCAACTAAGTTATCTGTTAAGCGGCTCTTGCCTTTGAAAACTGTAGCATATGTGCCTTCACCTAACTTATCCAACTTAGTGTATGTCTCTAATTTACCAAAACCTATTTCAGACTAAAAGAACAGACCAAGTTGTTAATTCATTTGAAACAATCTCTATTATCTGGTGAAATAATCATGCTTCCTTTTAGGTGTAAAGATTCAACATGTGATAAAACATAGTTGTTATTACTTTCTTCAGTTCTGATGTCCTGTTACTGTAGCTATAGTTAAAAATGTTGTAGATACAAAAATTGGAAAAGCGTAACTAAATCCCTATTCCAATGAAAACCTACTGATCATTCTCATTTTAACCCGCTTACTGGAACTAATTTGTCACCACGGGCGTTGGTTGGGGAGGGGTGTCGGCAACTCCCACACCTCCTGCCTACCCCCATGAACGTCAGGTGAAAAAAAACCAATAGGTTTAATGCCTAAATAAATGAGGGATTGGAAAAGAACAATGAGTGACAGATTGCTAACAAGGTTTAGTAACAAAACTAACTTTATAGGCCCTTACCAACGACGCCCTGCGTGACCTCCTGGTCAGTTTATCGGCAGGAGGACTAAAGCTACATTTTGCTAAAAACTTTTCTGGAAGATGCATATCTGCCGGCAATGACAACCTCTTGCTGATGTCCTGCAAAATAAGAAAACAATTTACAAAATTATAGCATAATAAAATGTTTCAAAATATATTTTTTTTAAATCCATTATTGTCAGAAGAAAACTACAATGCATTATATACTTCTTTGATGACTGGCTATGGCTAGTTTAGGCGAGACTTTTTTCATACCTTGTTTCGTGAACTTATTTTTTTAAAGATTGTCAGTGGAGGGCGGGAACATTTTTTTTATTTTTTGCGGGCGGCAGGTTGAATGAATAAAAATTTTAAATAAAAAATGCATTTAATTTATAGACAGTAAAGATATTTTGAGCTTGGTAATTATATGCATAATATCTAATTCATTCCACCAACTATCAGGGATTACAATCTGTTGTTAAATTAAACAAAAAAGTATATTTCAGAATGTGGAGTACTGGAGAACTTTTGACAGGACTAAAGTACAGGGTTCACATCTAACCACCAAGTACAGTTTCAATTCATAACAGCAGCAGCAGCAGTAGTTAAACATGTGTAGCCCTTATACTCCCATATAGGTTTCTGATACTCTACATTTAATGAAAGTCCAAACATATATTATGTAACCCTAAGAAAACCTTGGTACCAGATTCAATAAACACTCAAGAATGAGCATTGAAAACAGCTCTGGAAGAACATATTACATATTCATGACATCCAGTCAACACAAAGATTTGAAAAGTAAAATAATACTTAGAAATTTTCTTAAGAAGGAAAATCAGAAAAATGGTTGAGTTCCATAACATCCAAATACGAGTTCTAGAAGTTATCACCAGTAAGGGAGGAGGAGGTACTATACAGCCAATTTCCGGCGATCTTGTGAGGGTGTAAAAGCCCTTTATTAAGCCCTGTCTAGACTACAGTATCAAATTTGACAGAAACATGTGACATGCCTAAATATGGTCATGATGACATCACATCATGACCATATATAGGCACATGAAAAATTTAATAATCTGGACAAAGCTTTAGGCAGTTGAAAATAATGAAAGGTAAATGAATCAGCCGAAGAAAGTGATTCAGTAAGTATATTTTTCTGTCTATTTCCTTCTCGGGGGAATAAACCCTATGGTATCGTCTTGTAGTTAACCCTGTAAGAGGGATTACTACCACGAGGTAGGGGGTGCCGTATTAGAAATTGAATAGAATTCGGAAATCGAACAAAATTGAGTTGGAAACTCGAACATGCCTAATAGAGATGCACCATGCATTCGATACAAACACCTTTTACTGTTTCTCAATCGTGGTTGTATTTTCGAGATACGGTAATAGGAGGATTGTGTTTCAACGACACAACCCCGAGAGTGAAAGTTCAACTCTTTGGTTTAACCTAAACGTTTGAAACCAGTGTGCAGAAGTAAACGATTACAAACTTCTCAAACCGAATCCCACACTGATAATTTAGTAAACATGATACAATATAAGGCAATAGACATATGCCCTCGCTGTGAGCCTATCTTTTTTATCAAGTTATCAACTGAATCAAAATCTATTCATGATCATTATACCGGTAATTAGTTACTGTACATCTTCTCAACAGAATCTACTATCAGTGACAAAAACTATTCTCAACTTTGGACACAGCTTCAGAATGATCATCGATTTTTTTTTTTTGGATTCTAACCATTAGATTCTTTTACACAGGTCAACGAACCTACAGTATATGAATTGTGAGACTATAAATCTCACAAATTAACTACTCGCATCAGACACCAGATTGACATACAAATTGTTTTAGAGTATTAACTACCCCGTCAAGTAAATCTATGTACGTCATTTGAGATATTCTACGCAATTCAAAATAGAGGGTGCTGTTGTAACGAGATAAATTTGCCTCGATGTAGTCTTAGATTACCATGTTAATTTTGTTATTGTGAATTACACAGCTATAGGTCATAATAAAGGTCTGACCAAGGTCTGATTCTATTTATAGAGGCATTGAAAAGATCTAATTTACCTAATTAGAAAATCTTTCCATCTACAAAATACTGCCCTCAACGATGTTTTGTTGTCAAGTTTAACATGGACTCAACATCAATAAATGACTAGATAATCAGGCCTGCCCACGTTTTGTCAGGATTACACAGTAAAATTGCAAATGCTCAATGTGTTGTTTTTTTATTTAAATCAATACAGAGCTGATTTAGGCCCTTTAAAAAATATTATTAGTTTATCACCCTATAAAAATAGTGATGAGGAAGGGAGGCTTATTTTTATTTTTTTATTTTGCTAAAGTCAAATATCACCCTTGGGTTGTTTGCTGGTGCACTAATATTCAAAATAAAACATGATTGAGATAATACAAACAATATCTAACTATTTAATTTTAAAAAAATTAAAAAAAAAAAAAAAAATTAAAATATATCTTATGAAGCCTCAATTATGAGGTCAGACCTTGCCATAGCTGTTAAAATCTAGCAGATATCAATGACAATACAATACAAATCAAGGATTCTAGAAGTTGTAATTGGTAAAAGGCCAGGAGATTCAGGCATTATAAGCAACCTTGTAGAATTCAAGAAGAAAATTTCACAAATTAATAAAGATAGATTTTCAAGTGACATTCTGTAACTTCTCCCCCTTCCGATGTACACTCGCATACATTGTAATAATACAATTTTTGTTAAGATAGCAACTTAAAAAAAATCATAATTTACACACAAGTTATTTCCACTTGCAAAGGGGAGCCCTTGCTGAAAAAAAAAATTAATGTATTTCCTCATTTATATAAGCCCCCTTGAGGAATCCACAGTTTATAAAAAAACTGTTCAAATTTCATAGGGATGGCCATTTTTTTTCTCCCTGAAAGCATGAATACTATAAACTTAGCTATTCATTCAAATCATATTTTGGCATTTTGCCCGGGAAAACATTAGTAGTGAAATCAGAGTAGAGGGTGGACTTAAACTAGAGGAACTATTTTCTTAATTTATTATAGTATTTGTAAATATTATCTTTTTTGAGAAATCAAAACTAACAGGACAAACAAGCAAAAAAGAAAATGTAAAAACTCTAAAGGAGTCACTACCAACTAAAAATTTGTCTTGTTCTTCGACCTCCACAATAAATTCAAAATTTGAACAAAGGCGCTGGAAACGCATTTCTCTGCCATAGACAACTGGGTAATCAGAGACGACGATCAACGTAATTATTAAACAAATAATCTGATTGATTTTTTTAGAATCATTTACAATTTGACATTATGACCCTCATTTAGTTTTATTAATTCAATAAAACTGTGAAAGGAATTTTTGACAAAATCTTGGTCATAAAATGACAAATGCATCGGTAAATAATATAACATCATTTTATGGATGATTGGAAATGGTTAGCGATATTATTTTTTCCATTAGTTCTGCAAATTGCTCTGTGTAGTATTTCATATACTCACTCAATCATTACATATCCATTGACCATTATATTATATAGGCAAAAATAACCTTTTTTTTTAGGTTCTCACCTCTTCATTAAATATGCATTGGCCATTGCAAAATTGCTGCCTTATATAACATATATGCAAATTATTAAGCAAAATTTGTATTTAACTTTGACATAATTTCAATGCAAACTAGGTGAAATATACTGTAGTAGTATTAGTAACTTTTTAAGCTTGACAAGCTGCTGTTCTATAGTAATGTCATTAGCATGCATATTTTATCTTATGAATATTTATGATATTTTCATTATACCAGTTACAATTTCCTGATTCATTAATATGCAAATTAAATCTACAAATAGTTGTAAATCTTACAACAAAGTAGGTGAGTCCATTAACAACTACTGTATGTTAACAGTTCATTTTTCTTTCTCTCCTACCATCTCCTAGTTATTACTGCATAAATGAAATTATGGAAAATTAATTCATTTACAGTAGAAAATAAGTTAAATGTTTACGGTAATAACATTTTTAGCTCAGATGAGGAGCTCTAGAAACATACGGCTAATTGATTAATAGATCTTTTTTTAACACCAATGAGGGCGGTCTGAGTGCTACAGTAATTGAATAGATCTTTTTTTAGCTCCTATGAGGGCGGGGGCGGAGCTGGCTGATTGATAATAATAGATCTTTCTTTGAGCTTTTTTTTGAGCTCTGAAGAGGGCGGGCTGAGCTGGCTGATTTACTAATAGATCTTTTTTCTATGGGCGGCCGTTAGGCCCAATATACTCTATTATCTCTATTATACTGCCCTCATCGGAGCTTCCAAGATTATGAGAACTTGTTTATGTACAATACATGAATATCTTTAATAAATATATTTTACTTGAAATTATCCTTTCTTTCAACCAACACAAACAATCATCATTATTTATTTATTAATTTTATTTATTTGTTATTTATATAGCACTTTTCTTTGCAATATTAAGTGCTACTTTCCTGGTCATCTAGGAAATTATCCTTTCTTTCAACCAACACAAACAATCATCATTATTTATCTATTAATTTTAATTATTTGTTATTTATATAGCACTTTTCTTTGCAATACTAGCTATTTTCCTGGTCAATGGGTCCACATGCTTAAGTGTTGCTGCTGTAATTAGCGAAGGAGTAGGCAACCTTAAGTGTTGCTGCTGTAATTAGCGAAGGAGTAGGCAACCCAACCAGGGTAGTCCTGTGAGGAGAGGTGTTATACAGTAAATATGTAGCCTATCTTACTGTAAATTCAAATTTATGTTAAAATGCATAACCAGAATCTAGTTTCTAGATACGTTTCAGATTACCCTAATAATATAGGTGAAGAATACAATAGTTTATAGCTATCTTGAGAAAAATCTAGTATTTACTTACAATGGTCTAAATTTTTCGTTATTCTGCTAGAACATATTCTTGAGGATCTGACATCACTTAGAAGTGGATTATGACGTCAAGAAGTTCATAAATGTTAATGTCTGAGATGCCTATCCCCAGTAAGGGGGGGGGGGAACATCCACCAACTTCTTGATTTCACAATCATCATCTAATGACACCAGATCCCAAAGAAGTTGTTCTTACAGAACAACGCAAATTTCTTCAGATAGTTAGTTACGGATTGCTATGAGGAATAAAATATAAAATTACAAGTATCAAAAAAGTATGATTTATAGCAATCAAATTATGATATCAAATAAATACCAAGATGCTACCTGATCCTCTAAATAAGAAACATGATCCCTTACCTCGCTGAACCGTCGCTGTAACCTTGGCTTGGGTTTCTGACGTAATTTCACCGGTGTAACCATTTCATCGGAAGCACCTGAGGCCCTGTCGCTCTCACCATCCGACCCTATCCTAGAAATTTCTGGTACACTTCCTAGAACGAAACCCAAATTCTCCATTATAATCAAAAGCAATCAAAAAGGACCATTTAAAAAGTAAGTCATATATCACGTCAAAAGGAAAAAATACTGTGTATATTTTGTAAAATAACAAGCAGCAGCATTAGCACTATACACTTGCTAGCTTATAGCGGTATTAAAAACAATCGACAGCTAACATGTCAATTACAACCTCTTGATGTCATAACCAATCAATATACCAAGACAAAAATTGATTACTCAATATTATTTCATAGACCATCTTCAGACAAACCTACCAACCGCTATTAATTTATTCCAGGGAGGACAAATTACAAGAGTTTAGATAATAACAAACACGGATATTTAAGCCTACTGTAATGACTCCAGACGATGGACACTATCTAGGTCTAAGGATGTATTAGTTTTTGTGATCACCTTCTTGTGGGCCTCATAAAGCTAAAGTACTTTAGTACTTACTCTACATGACTAAATCTAAGCCTAAGGATGTATTAGCATGGAGAAATTAATTTATGATATTAGTTTGTGTGACCACCTTATGGACCTCCTAAAGCATAATATCCAGGCCTATATTATTTATTCTAAATTATGGTTTATTGCATTTAAGCCTATTAATGCAAGATAATACTTATAATCTAGAACATGTGCTACACAAAAAATAATGTTTTATAAGATCATTCTACAGTCAAGTCCTAGTTCCTACTTCCACAACATTGCACATGCATTTATAATTAACATTACATTGCATTTCAGTAATTAATCAGATAAAGTTAATCATTAATTATGCACATTATTAATAAAGGGCTCTAAAAACGTAAAGACAAATCCATTACTGACTCAAAATAATAAAAAATTGTAATTAAAATTGAACTTTTTTTGTAAGAAATTCAATTTATCTTAAGATCTTTAAATTCTAATTTATTCATCAAAGCGCCATACAATTTGTGAAAAACATACAGTATGCTGTGAGGCTGTACATGATTAAATAAATGCTTCTCTTGTAAAAGTGCAGCTCACGAATAAACGTTGCACTAAACAATATTGTTTTTTGCTAAGCACTGTTCTTAATTAAGAGTTGCGGTGTTTATCAAGATAAATTCTATTTTGAATATTTGTTAAAGCATTTAATCAAGAGTACATTTACCCTATCTTGAATTGATGTTTTGTATCATTGGGACACTACCAAACAAGTAATTTCTCAAAGATTGAATTCTGTAATTACTAATGACGTTACCACAAGTTTGATAAGCCTACTGTATGTATTACATGCAAATTTAAAATTCCAAAAATGTTTTAATAAAGTACGCTCTCAAGCCCCTCTCTTGAAAATGCATCATACTGGTGCCTCCAAAACATGAAGCACTCTGTCATTCATATTGCCATTTACTCTACTTTTCACAACTCAATTCTGCATTACTATTATGTTACATAACACTCAGAGCCACCTTTGAGACTACTACCCTATTTAGATTAAACTTCCGGTGCGATTGGTTGTGATGCAACTTGCGGATGGTAATCAAAAATCGAATACACCCGTTTGCTACCAATCCCAATTTTTGGGCTTTAAGCCACAATAAAATTTACAATGCTGACTAAACATCTCTAGTGGCTGGCTATGTTGACTGACTTCAACCCATCAATGTCTGTTTGAATTTGTTTTGATCGGATTCCTTGGTGATCAGGAGTAAAATGATTGTAGCACACACTCGCAGCAAATAACAAATGCCAGTTTGCTTAATCTTTTTTTAATTGCTTATTATTGGTACACTTATTGGGGATTGTGATCAGATGTGATTTGGTATATTCAGATGTAGCAACTGACTACAACAACTGATCGCAAACAAAGGCTAATGTGAATCTGCAGTAACCAAGAACTAACCTACAAATGTTGATCACTACCACTAAAGACAAAAGAACTGACTATAAAGATATTTTGTTTTAAACAAGTCCTTAAAGATAAGGTTAGCAAATCCTGATATTAAACACTACTATCCATAAACATACTTGAAAAAATACATGTAATAGTGGCGGATCCAGGAATTCGTAATAGAGGGAGTCCAGAGAGGGACTTCCACAGATAGACGGACCCAAGAAATTCTATGATTATGGAACCTCCAAAAGGCTAGAAATGGTACTGTCACTGTCAGGCTAAAATGCCTGTTTTTCTCCATTATTTTGAAAAATTTAAGGGCAAGAGGGGGCCTACGTAGGCTGGCTAGGCTCGGGCTGACTTGGCCCCTTGAACCCGCCTACATGTAAAAATGGAGAAAATGTATTTTCGCCACTATTTTTGGCAAAACTATTTACTAAATAAAAGAAATTGTTTACTTCAGGTTTTTTTTCACCCTTCTTTCAAGACCAATACAATATATACCTCTGTAACATATTCAATTGACCTTACTTCCAAATGTAATAAAGAATAAAGACACTGATACTGATGCCATTACATATAAGCCAACATGTCTTAAAACATCCCAAGAATCCTGAAACCATGATTATAATTACTACTGGATGAATGATAATAAATTACATGAACAAAATGAAGACAGCCAAACATGAGCAATGATTTGTGAGCACAATTAACATTACTGTAATGCTTTGTTGTAATTAACATAATACAATTAAATTGTTTGTTCTACTAATAGGTTATACTGGTAAATATTGTATCAAAAATCCATGATGACTATAGTTTCTCTGGTATAAAACGTTGAGACTTGGCTTTATACCTGTCTCTTATACACATCTAGATGTGTATAAGAGACAGCTATTATACTGCCCTCATCGGAGCTTCCAAGATTATGAGAACTTGTTTATGTACAATACATGAATATCTTTAATAAATATCTGTCTCTTATACACATC
>NW_022705247.1:69235-76009 GCF_011630105.1 Anneissia japonica
AGAAAAATTCATCCGCATTTATTTTTTGTGTGGAACACAAAAAAAAATCAAATTTCAGTCTTATTTTACATTTTTTTCATTCTTAGGAATGTCTAAATTCATTTAAACTAGCAATTCCGTATTATATTTTTAAATCTTTATAACATTATACAAAAATTAGATTTTTCTTAAAAACTGAAATTTTGCCGGGAATGGGGCTTTAAAGGGATACTTTTTTTGGTCCCGAATGTGTCCCCTTAATAGGGGTTCTACTGTAAATTAATATTGTACTTCATTTAATACATCACCTTAAATTAACTTTTTTCAAACAAAATTCATACACTACCTAGATTGTGTTTGGTGGGCCGGTCGAGACCATTGATGGTTTCAGCCATGTTTCCTGTGCCATGCAAAAAAACAAGAAAAACAAAGACACCACCATGCCATTAATTATGCCCACCATGAGTTTTCAGCAAAAGCATGAAATGACCAGATAATTAAACATGCAAAAAATATATGGGCTTGCCAAGCCAAAACCAACATTAATGATCAACACAAGAAAATTGACTTTTTAACACATTCAAATTCTCCAATTTAAAATAATGGCTCATTTACTGAATTGACTTATTATTGCCGAAGTTTTGAGTAAAAGTATTATGGCTTCTCTGTCCTAAGGAATACAATACCATATTTTTACAGTATGCTCATTAATCAGTTTAATATTTAGTGACAGTATGCTGGTAATGCAATGGCAAGCCTCATATTATGTATGATCCATGATATATGCAAAAAAGTAAACATAGAAAGCCGGACACACACTGTGTCAGCTGACATGATTTTATGAGACCGTAACATAACAAGGTGCACATGCTACAAATTGTTTTAAATGATGATCCTTTGAAATGGACATCAACTATCCACAGAGCGCAGAAATGGATTAGGTGTCGGATGATGTAGTGTGTGCCTGGCTTACGATCCATGAGCCATAATGTGATGAGCCATGATATACCGTACTGTAATAGGAAAGTGCACATACTGTACCATACTAATTGATGCTATAATATACAATGGTCACAGTGTCATCATGGCTACGTGGGTTCCTTTAATGGAAATTCACATATGCCGTTCACTCTTTCTACCCAATGGAAAATGTATCACCTAAGAATCAGGAAGCTGGTAGGTTGGGGGGGGGGGGTGCATCGACAGTGTTAAATCTCCCTAAGATTTGAATGACCACATTGATTTACTATGCACACATTAAGGGAAGAATTTGCAGGAAACAGGCCGGCACTGGGGCCCATTTGGATAGTTAAAAAAAAAAATGTTTTTTTAATGATTGATCACATACAATGTCTCAGAGGGGTCTAGAAAACAAAGATTTCCGAGGGATAGTGTTGTGTGTTATCTCTTGATCCACCACACCCCCCTCCCCCCCCCCCCCCCTTTTGCCCCCCCCCCTCCGCCCCCCCCCTGGTATATCTAGGGGATATCAACATGTGAGATTGATGGGAGGATGATGCTAATGATGATGAGTATCCTTATATTTAGTCTTCCTAGAGACATTTTATTTATCTAATTTGAAAGAAACAAATATCACTAAATACATTTAAAAAAAATAACGAATATATTTCTTACACCATTATTAAACTTACTACCCTGTACAATGCCATTAACAGCTCTACTGAAAGAAACCGTATGAACATTTCACCGTCATGGTTAATATCAACAATAATAATGGAATTAGTGGTTCTATAAACCTCTTTTAGTTTTTGTGTTGTCAAGATCAAAAGGAATTTACAGGGGTTATTATTATCTTTCAAGACAATGTGACATTTGCTCGCGTGTCTGGTGCAACACAAATGAATTATGTTCCATGTATTAAGCACACTTGTACAGCATTTCCGACACGTGAGCACCCTACTTGAAGAGTATGAACACGCTCGTTATGACTTCATTCTATGGAATGTGAATGGATAAAAAGTGGCTGGTAGTTAGGACAGCTGTGGCTACAACATGTGTAGCAGAGATTACGAGACCATCCTCCTAATAAGAGGCTTACGTCATCACATTAGGGAAATCTTCAGTTTCAAATTAAAACAAATCACATAAATATCAAATCTATATTATCCCTACTAAAATGAGGAAGCTGTTCAGATATTTTCTGATTCACATATTTGAATCGCATTCTGAGAGACATGTGTATAAAACATACATGTGAACTACTAACCTTTGACACAAATGCTGTGTATGATGATGCATCTAATACTAATAGTCTTTATAATGGAGATCACATTGTTTTGCGTACATCATTAAGTGAACCATACTAGCAAAATTGCAATATTGGATCATGTGAATATGTCATAGTGTGCCATTTTAATTGGTCCCATTGATAGATATAAAATATATTGGTATTTATTGCACTTGCTATACCAGGTTTCAGAGCACTCTTTCACATTATTATACTAGTCATTAGAATAATAATAATAATAATGCTGGTCTTATAGAGCGCCTAATACAAAACAATGCTTCAAAACAATCACCAAATCATTAAAAATTGTTGTTTTAACATTGAAAAATAGGGAAAATAACAGCATAGCATGATATATACAGTAGATATGTAAAGGTTAGTTTAGTGTAATAAATTAGATTTCAAAAATGTTTACATTCCAGCATGTTTTGGCTATTATCTCTGAAACAGGATTTGCGATGAGTGACTGGTTTGGCTTGTCTTTGCCACAAATGTAAGTTGAATATTCATTATGGAAGCATCTTTTCAATTTGATCATTGTTTCAATAAAGTATGAGCATCATTTCACAACTTTTCCATCTTAGAATGTGTGCATTATTTTACTATCTCCATCATTTACTATCCATCATATAGATACAATAGGCTTACAGCAGTCATTACTATTAAACCACTCTCATTATTGCTTCATGTGTCTTTATATTCATTTCTGTAACACCTGATATCGTATTATTTCACAATATTAATTTCTCAATATTTAACTCATGCCCCTATAATATGCATCTACCATTTTACTTAAATGTACCTAGAATGTAGTCTATTACTTTACTATCCTGTGGTGTACAGTATCTACGAGTATTGAAATAAATAGGATGATGGAGGCGCGAAGGGTAAGTGGGAGGGTTTAGTGATATGAGGTGATTATAACTACCGGTGCTTGAGTGTAATTATTTAGTTTTGGAAATTTTCGATGGGGCCGCTTGTGAGGTGTAACAATTTTTTGAGGGGTGTGTATCCATGTAGATAGGCAACTTCTATTATCATTCACTTGTCAATCAGTAATCAAAGAGCATCTATGGAAGTGTTTTATTATTTTTATTATAATTTTTTGGTTTAAAAATCAGGTACACAATTCAAAATTTTTATGCACAAGTTACTAATTTGTATGCTATTGCAATATGAGCTAGTTCATTTATAAAATTATTTTTTATGATTTTTTGACATTAGCAAGGAACAACACATCCTTAAAGACATTATGCATCAGAAAATTCTGTCCGAATAATATTTATGTGGATTTGATTGCAATTTTACATAAAACAATCTGACCTTTTCTTGGAAGTTTTACTTTACACATATCGTGAATGCAATTTAAAGCAATTTAATATACTGTACATTACCATCTACGTATGCTTGTTATGGTATAGTACACTGTCAAATAATATAGTAATCTATAGAATTGCGCATTTAAATTAATTTTATCATATTTAAAATTCTATGAAATAAATAAAAATTAATATAATTTATCAAAAATATATTTCTTAGCTATATATATCATTAATAAATATTTCTCCATACCATGTTTAATATTATACGATTTTAAGTATTCACAGTTGGTGACGAACGGGAAAGTAATCAGAAATATCTTTGGTTAGAATCCCAAGAGGGACAATATGCTTTCACAAAAAAATTGATATCATGTTTAAAAAATGAAGGTTTACTCTGTAAAAATTCATGTACTTGTTATGAATATAAAAACTACTACGTACCATAGCAGCAAAGCATTCTTTTACATTGTTAATAATTTTATGCATATTATAACCTCATGTAATAAATTATTTTATAATTGGCTTTTATATTTTTAATCATACAGACGTAGGTCAAAGAATAAATCGATATGAAAACCGAAAACTTCTCTGTTTAATATTTCTAAGATTTCTACTTCTCAACCCATTTCTATATTATGTTAATGTTTATTTGGATTAATTTAATGTTGCTAACTTGAATATGGAGTTTAATATTATATAATTAATGCTTGCAGTACACCACATGTACCGCAAGCATTAATTATATATTATACTTCGCCATGCAAACCTTCAAACAATATTGAGTTCAATATTAAAAGTAATGTTTACAGATGTTTCCTTATCTATTCCCCTTGCTGCCTTAGTATGTACTGTACATATACTGTATGTTCCTATTTCTCATTCAAACTAGGTCTAAATATTCATTTAAAAAATGTGGTTATAAATCTATAGCTATTAGCACTGTCTGCAAAAATTCAAAATGTCATAGACAAATTGTAATAAGACAAATACATAATAAAGGTATCCTATCGTATAATTTAAGTCAATACTGTATGATGAGCCTTTACAATGTAAATACAATTGAGAATGACGCACTTACATTGATCACATAAAGTAAATAAAAAGGGGAAAGCAAAATTCATATTCCATAATTCATTCGTATGGAACTCAACATGTACGAACTTGTGTTTACGTGCAATCCTATCTTGTGTTAACGTAGCTACTGTACATTACCGCGACAGGTGTATCCAAGGGTCAAGATTGGGTCAGATTCAGGAAATTGGACTTACACTGTGCCTGAGGGCATGAATGTGATTAACGTTGGTTATTAGACGAAATGACCCATATCTAATTCAACATGCTTCAGAATATCACAGAGGCGGAGCTTTTTTTTAGTAAGGGACTTAACACAAATGACCAGATACTGTGGCTATGTAGGAACTTGTACATACAGTACTCTACAATAGTACACTACCATTGCACATGTGTATGTACATTGCAGACACGTATAGTATGTAGAGTACATATGTACAGTATACTTCCAGCGCACATATGTGCATATGTACTGTATACTTCCAATGCACATGTGCATATGTACAGTATACTTCCAGCGCACATGTGCATATGTACAGTATACTTCCAATGCACATGTGCATATGTACTGTATACTTCCAGTGCACATGTGCATATGTACAGTATACTTCCAGTAGGTTCAAACACAGCCTGCGCTGAATACAGCTGCAAAATTATGGAATTCCCCTATGGGGCTTGAGTGTGTGTTCCATATGTGCTTGATCCAGTGATCAGGGCTTGCCCTAACTTTTTTTGGTAACTAGCCCACTGGGCTAGTTTACTAGCAATTTTACTAGCCCACAGAATATTTTACTTGCCCACAGACAGGAAAAATTTTTGTTTTAATATATTTATTAGCGACAATTAAATTTGAAGGTTGATTTGCAATTTCATAATTTCTGTAGCATTGCTGTTTGAGCTACCCTCTCAAAATGCTGTTGAATAAATAAATTAAAAAAATCACCATGCTGCAAAATCGACTCTGGTTATAACAGGGACAGATGAGCATGTTTCACATCTCCCTGGTTATAACTTTGGCTTTCTAATATTTAACAAAGGGCCCAGAAATCAATCAAACCAATGCATCTGTTAAATCTTTAGGTCTCAAGTCACTCAACCCCAATGACAATAAATCTTGCTTAGGCTACCTAGGCTAGGCTACCTAGGCCTAAGCAAGACCTAGGGCCTAGGCTAGCCTAGTCTACCTATAGCATTGTAGTACTTATTATTAAAAGTTGAACATTTAAAAAATATCATTATGAGAAAACAACATGAATATAAGGTAGTACATTAAATTAAATGTTCTAACTACCTAAATTAACCAGATTGAACGATCAAACAATCTTCTATTGAGAGAAAGATAACATGCCATCCTAGTTGGTGAATGACTTGGGGATCATCTTAATAATTAAACACTCACGCATGTGGAAGCAAAGATACTAGAAATACAAGATAGAGTTCTCCACACAAAAAAAGTGTTCCACCGTGTTCCACCGAAATGCATGGTGGGAATACAAAAAATGGGACGCCCCCTACAGCTAGATCTAAAAAAACTTGCTCCAAACTTTCGTTACCAAGTCGTCGCGTATTTTATTATCAATTCTCAACAAAGATTATTACTAGATATAAAAACAAACTGGAATAGACACCCAGACAGTGACATCGGTGAATACATAACCTCCTTGGTGGCGGTAGAAATCGTTGCTATTATCCAAATAAGCATAATCATGAATCAGTAAAGAATAAAACAACAATATAGCGCAGAATTGCATGGCCGGACGCACTCTTAGTGAAAAAGTTTTCCTCCATTAGTGGAAAAGGAAGGGCGCCTTTTGCGTCTGGATATACTTAGCAACAGAAGGGCGCCCTGTACGTTGGGCACGAAGTATAGGAAACTTGCATGGTTAAAAAGAAGGGCGCCGCCTACGTTGGGCACGACTTCCGCCTCATTTTTACAATGCGAGAACTCTATCTTGTATTTCTAGTATCTTTGGTGGAAGCTGAAAGCTAGCTAGAGTGTTCACTCTGGGCTGCGATACCTCCTGTCCAGGGATTGTCTCGAAAGTTCCGCCTTTTTAAAAATTGTTTTAAAGAAAATGTTTTTCTTGCTAATTCTCCACTAGACAACCGGGCAACATGAGGAGTAAATAGGCTAGCCCGGAGCGGTTTTTACTA
>NW_022705247.1:76517-120441 GCF_011630105.1 Anneissia japonica
GTATACTTCCAATGCACATGTGCATATGTACTGTATACTTTCAGGGAACATGTGCATATAGTATGTACAGTATACTTCCATTGCATGTATATGTACAGTATACTTCCAGTGCACATGTGCATAATAATAATAATAATAATTCTGGATTTATATAGCGCCTCACGTTGACACAACCTCGAAGCGCTTGAACATTATTACCCCCGGATCACTGGATCAAGCACATATGGAACACACACTCAAGCCCCATAGGTGAATTCCATAATTTTGCAGCTGTATTCAGCGCAGGCTGTGTTTGAACCTACCAGGTACCCACTTGTACTCCTGGGTGGAGAGAGACAACCGTAGATAAAGTGCCTTGCCCAAGGACACAAGCGACTTGCACAGTGAAAGTTTCGAACCCTCGACCTCAAGGTTGGGAGTCCAAACCATAACCGATGCGCCAACCACTTCTATAAATATACAGTATGTGTACAGTACAATACTGTATGTGCATATTATGTATAGTACAAGTGCATTGGTAGTGTACTATATACAAAGACTTGTGTACAATAGGCCTACTTAGTCCACATGTGCAGAACAGTATATTTCCAGTGCACTTCTAGTACACATGTGGTACACTACCAGTACACCATACAGTATTAGGCACTTTACGCAAGAGGATGGGGAGCCGTCCGCCGAGAACGGCAATTCAGATTAAGCGCGCTATTGCTTACTGTAGTCTTCACGCTCTGATGAGCACCAAACCACTGTCCACCCGTCATCTTGTCCTGTTGCGTAAAGTGTCTAATAACTCTTACCAATGAACATAACACAGTACTGTATGTATCGCAAATAATAAGGCACAAAGTACATAAATACAGTCATGTACCTGTAAGCAAAGTATTTTGAAAAAAACCCATCGAAAATGATGACTGCAAATAAAAGTTGTTTTTTTTTTTGCCTGCTAGTGAACCCGTCACCGTGTCAATGTTTTTTTTCTTTATTTCTATCCCAATGACGCCACCAAGAAATGCCAATTACAAAATATATATTTTATGCTACAATTTAAAAGTACATATGAATCTCAGTGCTGAACTATTTACATCGTAATCTCAATAAAATACCACAAGATGAGATTTTAAGCGCCTGCCTAAGTGCACTCTTATTGCAAATTTGTACCAAATGCATTTGAATAGTATGCCTAAAATTAGGTTTGCTGGTTTATCATTTGTGAAAATTCAGATTTAACCAGGCCAGAGTTCATCTCCACTTGAGTAATTCATCTGACCATACCATTCTTACAAAATTTGGTTTAAGAAATTTGTCTCCAGTTGATCAATAGCAACACAAAGAAGATAATCAAATTTTACTTTGATTTGTTCTTAATGAAGCTCTGTCTAGATTGTCAACATTTCTTTGACAAGAAAGTGTTGCCTGCCCATATATAGTCATGATGTGCCCATATATGGTCATGTAGTATGGATTGATGTTATCATGACCATATTTAGGCATGTCACATGTTTTTGTCAAATAAAATTTGACATTCTGGATAGGGCTTTAGGGTTTCAATTGTTTCACAATCTTACTATACTATATAGACAAACAGAAGGTCAGTCTTTATCTATTTATTAATTTTCTTTTAGTCTCAAATTTCATTGAAACAATTTCTTAATGTCAATAAAATTTCTTCTTTTTTTTTTCAACTTTGCTTCTCAGATGCATTTGGCAGAAGCAATTGGCTAAATGTGAAAATGAAATTTCGTTTGAATTCTTTCCCAGCTTTAAAAGATGTAATTTGTTAAAAAAGGTATAAAAAACAAAATCTAATGTACTGCACTAATGCACCGGTAGTGTATTAAAGCACCATTATGTTAAAATGTGTGTAAAAAAACTATGAGAATACTAATTTAATAATTCACTTGCAGGTATTGGATGTGCAATACACAATTTACTTAATATCAAACCTGTGCATGAAAACCTGTGCATTAACTTTAAACCGATAAATATAACTATTGGCAGACACTTTTTTTTTTCAAAATTGTGCATGAAACCCTATGCATCAATGCATAATTGACCTTAAACACATTACGTAAGTATGGATTGACATTTCTAAGGATCATTTTTAATGACCTCGGTGAAACCCATTAAATGTAAATAAACCCTTGAAACAAGAACCATGTTAAATAATACAGGACAAACATACTGCACATGAAGGTCTCATTACAGCAGCAGGCTTACAGTTTGGAGTTCTGAAAGGATTTGAAACCAGATTCCTGGGAACACAGGGCAAGCACCTCATACCCAACAGCCTAAAACTCTACTCCATTACATAGACATTAAAAAACAAGTTGCATTATGAAATCTAAACCCCAATAGTGGTAAATCCAGGAGTGGAATGGAGGGATTTGCAATTCACCAATATGGGTGTGATCATGCCCATATAATTTACTTGTAAGTGTGTGATATTACTAAAAACATGCCCATATATTTACAAATCAGAGATATATTTGTTACAGAAAAAATTGATTAGTATACAACAAGCATTAGATTCCAAAAAGGTAGCACACCTCTTTATCTTCCGCTGTTTTCAAATTTATATTATCTACTGGCAATGAACCAAGTTTAACTTTTATATTGAAATAAATTAAAGTAATTATTTTTGTGATTAATTTATATTATTGAATAGGATTACTTGTGACCAGATAAGCATGATGCTTTTGTTTATTTTGTGATCATAAGTGTGTCTACAGCAAATTATGTGATCACATTATAATGTTTATGATACATTACCTCTGTCTGAATCATTAACTTGAAGCAACGTGTTCACTTGCGAGCAAGGTATGTCTACAAAAATTAATAGCAGCTGTCATCAGCCAATAGCAACAGGGTATTCAGTGATTGCCATGGTTACAAATGCATAACATTTAATTGCTAGTGCAGAAGAGGTACACTACTATACAGGTGGATGCATATGCATTGATGATGATGAGATAACGACCGGACCAAGTGCGGGTAGTTCTTCATTTGTTGATAATTAAATAGACATAAAACATTTTGAGGCATTCTGAATTTATCAACATATTCTCTAGTAGATTTTTTTAATGGATTTCTATGTCTTAAATGTTTCAATTACATTCTAGTGTACAAATAAACAGATGTTGAAGATTTTTTGAATCCAGCATGGAGTCATTAACTTGAAATGGGAGTGAGGTGGGACAAGCGGCAAGCATAAGTTGCGATAGTCTTGGATGGGTGTCCAATGCAACTACTTTTACTGTAATAGAGGGATGGTAAATCAAAGAAAGATTGTTATAAGCATTCAATGGACAAAATTGAATCTGAAAACATTTGATTTTAATGTTTATTTACTTTTAGTTGCAATAAAATATTCAAACAAAATAGCAATTGTAAGGTGTCATAATTTGTTCCATATGAAAACTAAAAATTCTATTGTATTCTGTTTGAGTACCCATTCCATTTCCTACTCATGTACTGAGGCACTTCCTAGTATGTAAAAGGTATTGGTAGCATGAGTAATTCTAATTGTATTGGGACAATGGGTTTCTTCATAAACACAACAAACCTTTGGTTAGGCGAGACTTTGTTTTACACCTTGTTTAGCAAACCCGCCGACTGCAAATATTGATTTTGAATAAAATTTATTTTTGGAAAATTAGCGCACCCGCCGCCACGAAAAAATTTCAACAAAAAATAAAAGTTTTTCTTTATTTTTATTATGCCCTCCGCTGCCTTGAAATATGTATATTTCTTCCTAATTATATAAATTTGAAGCACTTAACTACCCCATTTTACATTCACCAATAAAATTTTATTTTTATTTTCTCCTCCGTCTATATGATTTTGGCAAAACTATTTGCTAAATAAGAAAACAAAATTTTATTCTTATTTTTATTCCACCCTCCTTCGTCTTTAAAATCTTAAAAAAAAATAAGTATGAAAAAAATAAGTACGCGAAACAAGGAATTAAAAAAGTCTCACCTTACAGTACATTATTCCTGAAAACGTTCATTTGTCAGATTGTGGTGCATCTACTTAATTAAGGTTGTGGTACAGTGGTTACAGTATTAGGCCTAGTGGAATGATGTCTCTACCCCGGGATGTATAGTTCATTTGCATTAGGACCTTCAGTGGAATGACGCCCCTATCCAACAATGCATAGTTTAGGGTGGGGTATGCAGGTCATTAAACCTATAGTGGATTGACGTCCCTACCCCACGATGGATAATTGTATTGTATTTTTGGTGTTTAATTATGTGTTGTGCGGATATTGGCCCAAGATGGCATTTGCAACAAAAAGAAATATAATTGAACAGAAACATACAGTAGCAAGATATATTATTAAGTGATACATCATTTTTCCCCCAACCTAAAGGTTTCTGGTCTTTCAGACCAATTAGAACAAACCATTTTGCATTCAGGAGGCAAATCCTCCTATTTGCCATGATACATGTGACATTTCCTCACGCCTATATTAAGTATACTACTGTATAATGTTGAATTTTTTTTACTACTGTATATTGCTATGTTGATTTGAAATGGTGGTGTCTCCTAATGGCCTCAAGAAAATAAAGACTACAGTATGTTCATATTTAAGTAATTTTGAGTCAAAAATAATTTATCTCTCAAGGAATAATGTTATTTATAGTCCAAAATAAATAGAATTAATAATTTTACTAAAAATGTTAGTTGTAACGGTACTGTGAATTACATGTATACAGTAATCGGCATCTCTTTTTGGTTGCTAAGTGGAACATATAGAGCATTATTAGTTGACATGAACTTTCAGGATTTTGTTAATTGGGTAGAATCAATCATACATAATGTAACCTAATGGTAGGGAATTCTTAGCCATGCATACTAGAGTACCACAGGTTATGTCATTCTCATCTTAAGCTCTATCCACACTATCCAATTTTCTTAGACAAAAAAATATGACTTGCCCATACATAGTAACGCTATGCCTATATATGGTCATGGTGTGATGTCATCATGCCCATATATGGGCATATCACACTTTTTTGTCACACAAAATTTGATAGTGTAGACAGAGCTTTAGCAGGTAACCCACTTAAGTCCTGGAGGCAAATGTAAAGTGTCTTTGCAACAAAAAGGATTAGCATATTGGCTTGCATTGGACTCAAGACATTCTTTTGGAAGCACAGTCATACCATATTATGCCAATGTCTTCCACAACATTGCTTACAGAATCCTCTTGAGAGAGAACCATTTTAAGCCAACACACATAAACAATGTTATATTTATAAAGAGAAAATGTCAGTTTTCACTACTTAGGAAGCACTGAATTTGAATATGGCTTTTTTGAATAATAGAGGGAGGGCTTTAATTGATTGCTAGGTGAGCAGTAAATTACTTATTAATCAATAAAGGTACTAAAAGCTTTTTAAATTAATTCATTTTCTTTTGTTATCAATTTTCCTCCTGTCACAAATTCTCTGTCTCTGTTCTCTGACAGGGCATGTCTAATTTTCATTGTAATAATTTTTAGAGCTTTCAGTTTTTGTATGTAACATAATTTGATAATTTTTTTTCACTTTAGTATTATTAGACCTAATTGTTTTCATTATTCTTCTGCTTAAGTTTAGTCATATTGGTATTACTACATAATTTAAATATTATTGGTACCTACTTTTAAAATATGTGCATATGTAATTAATTTGTGTTTTACTAATCTGTAATCTATATAAAAAAGGTGCAATCAGTACGATAACACGTCAAAACATCATTCCTATTAAATCGCCTGACACAAACACAATTGGAAAAGCATTGCGGTACCCGCTGCTATTTGGGGATCGGTTTTAACACTAGCTACTAAGCGCAAGCTCAGTGGTCTAGTGGTTCATCTGGGGGTTGTGGTTCAATGCCCACCCCAATCACTTGCAAGACTTTTTTTGCAAGTATTTGGGATGTACTGAGCATTAACACGTCAGGTAGGGCAAAACATTTCCTAATATAAAAAGAATTAATATGAAATACTGTACCTGAAAATGTTGGTTGCATTCTATCACTATCACTCTTCCAATAAATTCTCACCACTAAGCAATTAATAAAACAGCATAACAAATAATACAAGAGCATAACAAATTGAATTTCCAATGTAGAGAAAAAAAAAAACCAACAAAACATTGTTTTACTATAAATAATTTCCTTACCATCCCTTGTTCCATTTTCGTCGATACTCAGCGTCTCTGTGAGTTCCGAAAGGGAGTCTGCCACCCCTCTCCCACGCAGCGTTAACGACAATCTCCTCTTTATTCTTTTCATTCTTCAAATTTTGGAGTCCGACCTACACAAAATATTCTACACACTCAACTGCTGAATGTCATCAGACCAGAACAACTCTGGCTTGCTACAGAATTAGTCATTAACATGTAATTAACAGCGTTTGATGAAGGTTAAATCAAAGTAGCTGCCGAATCAGCTTCGCTGTGGTGTCGCCATCAAAGTAATAGCCTCAAATAAGGTGTCCTAGTCTCCATTTTTTTTCAATAATCACTTCGTAAAAACAGGTTAAACATTATATAAACCGCCGCCTGCTATGATTAATCAGCGTTCTTGTCTCCCCTTCTTGTTTTACTATAGCTTGCTATAATTTTCTTTCAGATTCGTACTATGATGTTTGGCCTGTGAATAGATTAAAAAATAAATTATGTAATTATATTAATAATTCAGTAATACAGTATATTACTAGCTTGCATACAGTTTGAATACAATCATATGATGTACAAAGAAATATCTTTTGCTTTTCAACACTGGTATTATGACTGAAAAGAGAATAATAATAGAATATATTAAGATAAAATATGATAATTTTTTTGATGTAAAATTTAATCAACTCTACTAGAAAATTATTGCAAGTGAAACCATGTCTGCATTGTGCTTATAAATTTTTAAAAACAAATCAATATTTTAATTATCTGCTTTGTATTCTATTGCAAATGAGAATTTTAATTACTTCTTTATCTCCCGATTAAACAGTGGCATAAATATTACCAGTTTTGAATTCTTTTTGCAAATGCAGACCTTTAAATTACTGGTAAAAAACACATGATTCTATGCAGAATAAAGGCACCATACCCAAAGGCACCGCTTTACAACAATCAAACTTAAGAACGAAAACAAAAACATCAAAGTGGGAACATTTCATTACAAGATATAACATACAAATTACCACGTCTAGCCAGTGAATGTACTGTAAAATACATGATTAATAAGTAGATTCACTCGCCTAAACAAGGTGTCCACTCTCTTCTGTACATTTTCATATCTGATGATGCTTTAATTTTAAAGGTACTGTCTTCCATATTATTCCAACCGAAAACTGAAAAAATCCTTATTTTTGGCCAATGTGACTACGCTAGTCTTCTTCAGGACATGCAAAAGATGTTACAAAATGGCTGTAGATTTTATGGAATTTGTTATCAACCAACTAAGAAAAAAGTAACCATCTTGTCAAAAGCTAAAGCAATTGAAATTAATGGACAGGTAAAGACAACCTTTCCTGTATTCCTTTGCATCAACCTTTAAATTGGCTGGTAAATTTAAGGATATTAAATTTCTGTGAATCAGTGAAAACTATTTTTTTTTTTTATCTGTTTCTGAATGGAATTTAGTAACTTGTATATTTTTTTATTTGCTCAGAATTCAATAGCAATGAAGGTTGCCAATTACAGAATTGAAACAATAATTCTATATAAAATACAAAAATGGAGATTACAAAAACAAAATACCGTACAGCAATTACAAAATAAGGAGTTTAAACATTTTTTAAATACATCTTTTATATGAGCTTTTTGAAGTTTTAATTGGATTTGAAGGAACAATACATCTTTAATTACTCACACCATATTGTATAAAGGCAAGAGTATTCAATTTAATCCTTAAGCTGGAACTTTTACACCATGTTTTGCGAATACACTTCCTGCCAACGCCAAAATAAAAATAAAATTTTAGTTTTGGTTAGAAATGGTTCACGTACAGTAACAACACAACAAGGCTGCTTTTTCATTTATTTTTTTAAATTCTTTTCTACATAAAAAATACACTTGTAAAGTAAGCTGTAATTAGTATAAAAATTATTGCCTTTTTAAGGTTTTAGCCTTTGCACAGACAGTTTAGTTTTAATACATACTACAACACAAACATATTCAAAATCACTATGCATTCTAATAATCAAATTGCTGGGTTCCCTAGTGAATTAATCACGCAATCAACGCATCCCTCATAAAGGACGGATTCAAAATTTGACAAGTCCAATTCTAATTTGATACGCTTCATTGGCTTGGAAAAAGCACAGGAATCCCAATCTACTGTCTGATATTATGACGATGTGCATCAGAATTTGCATCGATCTAACCATATACAGTAGGCCGGCCAGTCATGAAAAACACAATAACCTGTATAGATCATTCCAAACCCAGTCTTTCATTCAGAATCAAGTTAAGACTTTAAAATCATACGCTGAGAATTTGGAATTTAATTATAATTATCTGAATATTAACTGGCTAGTAGAACAAAACATTCTATTTTGAATGATTATTTTTTAGTAATTCAACAGAATTTTAATAGGATTTTACATTCAAGAAATTTTCTATCTGTATAGTATAGTGAAATAAATTAAATGGACACTGAATTAAACAGTTTTAATGTTTTTAAAAATGATAATCTTGTATTCTATATAATTTATTTATTTTATTTATTTTTCCTATATTATTGTTATGTTACTTGGGAAGTAAGGAACCTTAAGTTTTGTTACATTAATTTATTTAACTTACAGGGTTCCTGCCTGCTCCCTGAGTTGACTGTCATTGTTTTTGTTTATGTTCTTGTTTTTGGCAATAAAGAGTAAGTTTATTATAAAAAGAATATAGAACATTTAACTTTAATAAACTGCCATAAATTAGCTATAGATAGATAGATAGAAATCTTTCTTTATTCTGAATACTTAATCAACTTTTACATTGTTCTTCCTTAAGGTCCAGTTAATAGTTAAAATATCAAAATAAGAAATGAAAGTTAAGAAATTATATAAAAAAAAACAAAAGAAAATTTGGTAAACACAAGCAAAATTTAGTATACAAAAGAAGCAAAATGAAAATGTAATATTAAATCAAATTTTTGAAGGAATGCAAAGTTAAGGACTTTATTGAACTGCGAGTATCAGGGGAGAAGATTGTTCCACAGTTTAACCGAGCGGTATTTGAATGTTTTTTTCCCAAATTCATTGTTCCATTTAGGTAAAACTAATGTATTTTTTGATTTGCTTCTTGTGTTTAGACTGTGATAATTGTCCATTTGTGGGACTTATACTTTATAAATATGTAATGACTAAGTAGAAAACAATAGATTATATTTTAATTCAAAGTTTTACTAGTGTAGTTTTAATTGACAGCATAGTGACTATGGCTCTAGCACTAGACATTTTTTTAAATTATTTTACCGCAGATTTAAAAAAAACAAAAAGTGTACAATGCTACCACAAAGCAACTAGCTGAAGTCCAGAGTATACGATGGCATCAGAAGGATCACTGGTTGCGGGACAACATATAACCCTTTAAAAAAAAATTAAATTCAAGACCCATCCAAAATGAATATAAAAAAATTATAGTGGTCATCTCCTTCCTTAATAATTTAAACTTAAAACCAAATGATCACAACTTCTTAAATCTTGAGTATTGTCACAAAGGGTCAAAAGGACATGAAAAAATGCTTATTTTACAGTACCAGTAACACTGAAGTAGACAATTTATGTTGCAAGTTCCTGTGAATACACTACTGAGACTGTATGCTGGTACTGTGTATGTTTAATGAGGAGGTAATTATTCTTGTATTGTGTGATACAGTAGTAACATACTATGTGGAAGTAACTGTAGTCACAAAACAAAAGGACATTAGAAATAAATTTAAAATAGGTAGATAGATAAACAGCTCACTTGGCATTTCCTTGTTGAGTCCCTACTACAAAATTTACATAACCTTCTACCATCATTAAGCGTAGTTTTCACATTTACAACAAAAAAATAACCAGGTTTTAGCATACTGTACCTAACAATTAGAATTCCCAACAAATATAATTCCAAAACCTCTCGCTCAATAGAGTATTTATGACAGACCTTTCATATCCAATTCCTGCTATATATTGTTTTAATGTGTTTTTGTAACCCCCTGTTCAGACACAGCAACACACTGAATCCCTTGACCTGATTGGCTTCAACATTCCCTCACCTGTCCTAAAGAACATAATACGCTGTGGGTTTAAAATACAATATCGAGTTTCCTGTTTTTCCATTACAATGTAAGCTACAGTATGGTGATGTCCACACTATCAAATTTTATCAGACAAAAAACTGTTGTATGCCTATATATAGTTGTGATATGCCTATATATGGTCATGATACATGTCATCATGACCATATTTAGGTAGGTCAAATAAAATTTGATACTCTGGACAGGGCCTTAGATAGATTTGATGTAAATATGTAATGTCATTTGAAATTGTCTTTAAAATTCCAATAAAAATGATGCAAAGAGAAACACTGGTAGTGTACAAGTACTGGTAGAACATACAAATGCAGCTTTAACTGTGGTTTTTGAAGAGGGTACCCTATAAATGATGAAACAGCACTAAAAGATTAGAAAATAAAAATTAAATACATCAGCAGATATGGCCTTACAGTAGGTAGAAGAAATAAAATTTCATGGAAAATGATCCGAAATTCTCATTGTCGACTTTAGTAGAGCAGATTGCAAGTGACATCAAATGCAGGACTTAAGCTGGGCACTCACTGGGTCGTACAACGGTCGTCCGACCGTTCGTACGATGAATCCAACTCCGTTCCCTGTGAGCTGATTGTCAGCAGCCATTAAAAACGATCCATTGCGTCAGTGTCGTCGCGTTTTATTCTTCATAGAATCGCATCGGCCGACGACCGTTGTGTACAGTGAGGGCCTGGCTTAACAAGTTATATTTAAACACAAAATCTGAGTAAGGAATACCCACGCCCGGGTCTGGATCGGTATGTGTAAATTTGGCCAGACTAAACATCCATTATATTAACTATCATTATTATTGTCATTTTCAGGTATATTTAAAATGAAAAAACTGCACTAATGTATTTGATCAGTATTGAAACTGAAGAGAAGAAATTGGCCAGTTTCCATCATGCAAAATGGACAGCCAGTTATAACATGCACATGCATTCAAAAAAATAATAATTAGATGGAAGAATAAGATAATTTTGTATGATGAACGGTAATGATCTCATAAAAATAATAATTAGATGGAAGGTTAAAATAATTTTGTATGATGAACAATAATGATCTCATAATGACAAATCATGGCGATACTAATAAATGATGATGTCATTTATCAGTGGTGATAGTGATGATAATGATTATAAAGTGATAATATCACTGACAAATATGATATCCATGGCAATATTTATACATTTGTGGTGATATTATAGCATGACATCAATGACAATAATTATGACATTCATGGTGATGGTAGTAGCGGTTGTGGTGGTGATGATGGTGATGACGGCAATATTAACATGACATCAATGACAATATGATATCCATGGTGGTGATGGTGGTAATGATGATAATGATGATGATGGTGATGAAGATATAAATAATGATAATAATGACAAGAATGATAATTATAATGATGATGATGGTCACTAAACAGATGATACTAACAATAAACCCCAATCCAAGGTTACACCTACAGTATCTTATGTAACTATACTATTTTCTATCTTTTGGTTATTATAATAAAAGAATTGCTATGTACATGGGCAATAAAATGTCATCAAACATCCATCACTCCCATCACTACAAATAATATGATTTATTCTTGTCCTTGCAAAATGCAATATTCATACAAATGGGACACTAAACACCTTGGCCATGTTTCTGCATTTTATCGTTTTGCACATTGTTAATGACCATAGATTAGACAGGCTGTATGCTTTGTTTATGTTCCACTCAAACGCTGACGTTTTAAAGCGAAACGTCCATTTTGAACAATAACTCTTCACGCACAGGACATGTCATAAACTGAATTATTAACGCATTTTGCTAATTCACTTCCCAGATGTCACCAGTGTTTTACCAAACTAGTTACATAACTTGGATATCGAGACATTTAAATCATCTTTGCATTACAAATTAAAGATGATACAGTATGTGAAAATATTTTCAAGAACATTTAATTATCAACTATGACCGTAGTGTTTATGAATCATACATTATATTAAAGAATTAGGCAATTATAAATTCATTAAATCTATCTTAATTTGATTACTAATCAAGTAAATTATTTGTTGGATAATTACATTACACTGAGTGTCAATCAAGATTCTAAATATATACTTTAGACTTTAATTTATTACATAATTCCTAACATAGTTTACCATATTTTACAGTAGCTTGTATAAATACCAAACAATTTACAGCAAATTTACTTGATTCTTTAATTGAAAAAAAAAATGCATTTGTGGCGCTGCCAAAGTACAAATTATCGTCAGCAGTTTCACAATATTTTGTTCTTATTGTTGGCCAAGGCTTAATTATTTAATGGCAAGCATTGTTCCCTCTATTCATTTTGGTAACCACAGAGCTAATATCTTGTTCTTAATCAAATTTATACCCCATTCACATTGCAACTATTTTGCGAATACAGTAGGCCTATTAAAAACCAGTAACAAGTTGTAACCAGGGTTGTGTAGTGTGAAAGTTCATGTATAACGAAATATCACAGGAGACAACTGTGATATCTAGGAAGAGAAACAGGCCTTGTCGAGGGCTGTTTACTCTTTTGAGATGTGGCAAATTATTCACAGCGCATGAATTTATACTGCCAGTGCCATCAGTCAACAGAAAATAAAATAATGTTGCACGCGCTAAGACTACCCCAGATATCTAGGCCTACAGTACTGCTATTCTTCCGAGATTTTGCATGGTTTGGATAACTGTGTGTGTGAAACGAAGAAAATATCTTGGGAGTTGTTACAACTTGTTACTAATTTCTGTTAGTGTGAAAAGGGTAGTCAAAGCAAACCCTACATTTTTTAGACTTAGACTTTGGGTCAGTCAAACTTGTTGATATTGCACAAAATACACATTTATAAACATAAAATAGTGATTTAAATTGAATCACATAAAAACTGAGGTCTTGTAGTGAAGAATTCACCATCTTAGTTATGTTTAATGCATTAGATTACAGACAGTAGATTGTAATTAATCAATACTCATATCACGTGGGTTTAAGTCCAACTGTGAAAATACAGTACATGTATTATCCATAAATAAGCACAATTATAAAATGTTCAATGTGCATATAGACTCAAGGATTTACACTACCAGCAATGGAAATCAATGGAGAAAGTGTGCAACAGGACTGGTTGGGCAAGGCTAGGCCAAAACATAGGCCTGGTACCGAAGCCTAGATCCTTGAGTGTCAAGTGCGAACAGATTGATTGCGATTAAAGGTGATTCTACTCTACCTTGGTAATTTTAGCACTTTGACTTCCCGTGCTAACATAGTGCACATACCAAGGAGCCACAGAAAATGAAAGTTATCACACAATATCATCAGTACTGAATACACATGCATTAAAGCCAACATTTCTTATCACCAACGAAACTGTACAGTATCAGTACCTTGTTGATCTCTCATATCCCCATCTATCCCGTCCCTTTCTCAATCATCAAAAAAGTCATATATTCTATGAGTTCTATTTTTTTATTTAAAAAAAAAAAAAAAAAAAAAATTGAATTAACAAAAATGAACTTACCTTTGAATCTAATACAGTCTAAGGAACTACAATTAAATTGTTTATTTCTTGTTTACAATTACTATCTGAAATGGAGAATGGAGAATTAATAGTACTGTAGCCTGGTAGTAAGAATAAGATGTTAAAATTCCAACCCTACAGTTATGTAGAGTGCTAAATCCTGCTAACCCCAGCCTAAAAAGAGGTTTTGCATGGCAAAGTTCTAGGGATACATAGTATCTGAGGAAGTTCCATTATTTTGATGGCTTTTGATGTAAGGGGAAAGGGTGTCGTTTCGGTTATCAGAGGGGATTGACCAATCAATAGAAATCCTTATCCAAGAAAGCTTCCTTCTACCAACAAAAACCGTGAATAAGGAGGGTGTTGAACCCATCGATGTTAATGCTATAGGCTGTGGCGCCTCAATACCCTCCCCCAGCTTACCAACTGAACTCCCCACAAGGCTAAGAAATACCCACCGTATAAGCAAGACTCAGCTTATAATGCTTATTAATAAATTTATCTTTTTAATTGATTACTATTATTAGAATAATCACATGGAAAATGTTGACTGCATGACTCATTGTCAATAATTGCACAATTGTTATTTTGTTGCCAAGTTCAGGGTTCAAAGGTGACACAGTAGGCAATTTATCAACAACAGGTCATCACTGAGTACATACAATAACAATACACTGGTGGTAAAAAGTTAGTAGACTATCTAGCTGGATATATTAATCATCTTCTGAACGGGTTCAGGAAAAGATATTCCAGCCTGATGAGAATATAGCATGCAACTAAAATAAACAATAATATGTTTCCATATTTACAGCACTGAGTTACCGTTACTCTCACTATTTTCCTACCTAACAAAGGAAAAAGAACCCCCATGCAAAGACATTAAACTTCTAACAACCAAACCTCCACAGTATGTGGTGGCTGTACACACGTTCGGCTATCCAGGAGGTCAGCATATAACCAAAGTGTGGCACTATACCAAAGTCAAATATAAACCCAGGCAACTGATATTTGATCGGACAAAAAAACACTCAAGTGTCATGAGGTAATACTACTAGAGTATTGCCCAGTAATCAGCACTTGTAAATTTGTATAGTCTTCAAATTGTTTTATTGGATAAAGAGTCTTTTAATTTATCAATTTTCAGGATATAAAATATAATTTGTCATGTGACACCCAGGGTTACTATCAGATCTCCCCATGTGGAGCAACTTTTGGCAGAGTAGTGAAAATGATCTATTCCTTGAATATTATTTCTAGGCCTCTGGACATACTCTGGGTTTTTTCAATTCTGTTTAAATAATTTGCACATCTTAAAATTAAGGCTAGGTTCAAGCCAGAGAAATAGAGCACCATTTTTTGTCCACACAAAATAGGTTGACCTGGACTGACCTTATACTCAGCCAGCCAATGTTGTTGGTATGTTGTACTGTACAGTACAATTGATTTTTGAAAGGTAAAAAAGGGGTTTTTGACGAAAAAAATTTAGAAACAGTTAATAAGATACAGATTTTAAGACTATTTACAAATATTTTCCCATAGCATAGCAGTTTTTAATGTCTTCAGCAAATGCATGTGATTAGTTTGGACTAGGGAATGGTGAGCAAATCAGGAAACATACTATAATAAAATGGGAGGGAAAATAGGGAAAAAGGCAGGATGGAAAGAAGAAAGGATACATAAGAGTATAATGAAGATTTAGAAAGAGATATGATAAAGGAAGAAATTAAGAATGAAAAAATAAAGACTAATATTTTAGATAAAATGCAAAAGATGATTTAAAAGAAGGAATCGTAGAGGATGTATTAATATAGAAAAATTAGAAAGGCCTAAAAATGTGTACATTTTTTTAGGTATGATGGGGGAGTAGATAGTATAGCCTATAAGAGATAGGAAATAAGGAATTTTTTATTAACCGCTCCCACAAGTAATAACAGTAAAAATATTCTATTATAACAAAATGGACCTCTAAAAAAAATTAATATTTTACTGATATTTTTCAATGGGAATCATGTCATATAAAAAATTATCACAATGATTCATATCATCCTATGAAGATAGCTTTAATATGAATTGCATCTCATGAGACTGCAATCCAAATTTGCATCTTCTGTATGAATACAAAATTTTGCTCTTTCTGCATCCATAATTAGTGCTACATCATTATCATTACTACTAACTGTAATGGGAAAGCCGATTCATATGTTTGCATCTTAAAAGTAGCTCATAGTATTAAATAGATGAGCTACGATAATTCAAGGCAGTCAGTTCTACAGTAATACACAAGTTTTAATACCTGTAAGATTTATTTAATAACATAGGCAAAATTTTGTTCAGAATGTATTTGTTCTATAGGAATTTTGTTGCACTTAAAGCGAAACACAAAATTACATTGCAATTTCCCCTAAATAAATATCAATATACTATGATGTATGTTTGCCCAATATAAATATCAATATACTAAAATGTATAATAAAAATTGAAATATTAGAATGTTTAAAAACACATTAAAACATGATTTGAAAATTAAAACCTATTCTTCTAAAATCTTCACAGGCAGTGTAAAAAATAAAAAATAAAATTGTATTTTCTTGTTTAGCAAAATGGTGTACAAAATTCATCCAGGAACTAAAAACAAAATTTCAGAAACAATTCAACAGAATTTACTAATCGATTTATTGTTGAATTTAAATAAATGTCAGTACATGCACTCTTTGGCCTTCGCTAAAAATTATGCCTTGACACATGCCGATTAAAATTACAAATTTACTAACTGGAATATTGTACTTCTTACACAAAACAATGCGTAATACCGCAAACGACAACATAATCGCAACAGAGGCTTCAGCGCAGCGCTTATTCAAGAGAGGTACTTATTTGAGGACAGCACTTATCACCATAGTTCCTCAGGTATAAGCCAATCACGGGTATGCTTAACCTTCTATTTTATGTACCAGCCTATCCTTGGGCAAATGTGCAGGTATGACTTTTACAAAATATTCTCAGAAAAATGATCAAATATTAGTTTTAAATTAGTCATACCTACAGTTCTCAAAATTGCCATTTGATTTAAAAGGGATCCTGGGCATAAGCCCATCCCTAAAAATTGGCCAATATTGGGTTTAACTTGGCGGTGGGCTTTTATCAGAGTAAATATTTAGAGAGTTAAAATTGTACTATGTGTAATACACAGGCCAACAGTACATGACTTGTTGCAACATACCACAAGAATTAATCTGTGAGAAATTGATTGCTTATTATATAGTGTCCCAATGATATAAAAAGCACAAATTGTGTAATATGTATAATTGTACAGTACTCTTGATAAATAATTAACAGCACGTTTATTAAAAACAGCATCTCTAATATTAGCAGTGCATCACCTTTTTGGGGGATATCTTTAGCAAAATATAATGTTTGGTACAGTCCTTATTCAAGAATGTGCTAATCAAAATATCAAATTATTTTTATTAATATATTATTTATATTTATTGCAGTGGTGAGCTTTATAATTTAGGAGTGTTATGGTAAGAGCAAGACAGAGAACTACCTATGTTTATTTTTATTACTGACAACTTTCAAACAGACATGTCAACAACATCAATGACGTTATAAATAAACACAAATAATGTGTTTTTACCGACGGTACTAAAAATAAAAGCACTCTTAAGTGCTTGGTAACAAAATAGGAAACAAATGCATAATTGTGTTAGAAGTTATAAGAATAATAAAGTTTCATTTTTTTTCATAGAGTAACTATATATAGCTTTACAATAATAAGAATATCGCTTGTAATGGGATTTGGTTTATGTTCCTTTCCTCAAGTAGTTTCTAAAGGGAAGCTACATATTTGTGAAATTCCCATGGAAATATAAAAACTATTTCTGGATGAAATTGTAAACTGAATTTGTGAGTATGTGTGAGGAATACCCATTAGAGAATGTGTCAACAAAATTGGAAACTTCCTGCAAAGGCTTACAGGTGACTTGAAGGTGTATGCAGTACGCAGTGAAGGAAATTAGAACTTTCTTATAAAGAACATTCTCATAATGTTGAATGACTCAGGGGTACAAAGTAGAGGTACTAACAAACGACTACAGACTTAGTAGGGATAGTTGTAATGGAATCGTAGACCAAATGGATTTATAGAAGGGGTGAAAGTGTATTTTTCTTATTCTCATCATAATAAAATTTTTCTTTTACAACAGAAGCTCGTTCACCAAGGAGGTGTTCTTCCACGAGGTTGTATTATATCTTTTACACATCGTGAAACTAACTTAAATTCTATAAAATGTACGACTACTATAATCTAATACAAAAATAAAAACTAGTAAATGGGAATTCTTAAAAGCTGAAAACCAAAACTAACTGTACTATCAAATACTGTACTTGAAAATTATCAAAATTATCCTTTTAAAAATTGTATTTATTTGTTTTAAGTGTTTATTTATATAACACCTTTCTTTTCGGATATAAACTGCTTTTTCCCGAGGCCACTGGGTCCACATGCAATTTACTATTGTAATTTGTGCAGGAACAGATACCCATTTATTACACGCCTATTTGGGAAGAAGCAATGCTGATACAGTAAAGTACCTTGCTCAAAGACAATAAGCAAATCCACAGCAAGTGATTGAAACCCAGACACTTTATATTTATTAGATAAGAATAAATTAATCACACTAATTAATAATAGGTAGGCCTAAAATAAGTTTTCAAAAAATATTACCATATACCATAATTGTGTGAATAAGCACCCTGTTTAAATAAGTGCCCCTCTTGAATAAGCGCCCCTCTAATTAATAAAGGTGGCCCTGAGGCAGTCCTGAGCCGAAGCAAGTATTCATTGTGATTGGGCTCTCAGATAAATGTTTCTAGTTCTCATCATAATTAGTAATGCATGGTGTATTGATCCTCAGGTTCCTAAATGATCCTATCCAGCACTACTCAGCAAAGAGGAAGCAGAGATCATCTTTAACCATTTCACCATCTATATTCTCTTTTGGGAATCTTTCTTTTTCCTGTACAGCTGTCTACTTTCTGTGGAATGATCATCCATTTAGTACAGTACTTGACAGAAACAAACAGTAGCCTACAGTACCTTGAACAGTTCAAATTCATTATTCCACCAAATTATGCAATATCTGTGTCTGGATGCAAATTATGCAATATCTGTGTCTGGATGCAAATTATGCAATCTGTGTCTGATGCCTAAATCCAACATCAATCCTGATACTACTCTGCCAAGAAAACTTTGATAAACTCGGAAGCAAGAATACTTGTATTGATTGTGTTTGAATAATACTCAATTATGGCTATTATCGGTTTTATGCTAATAACTTTAATATAAAATTCAATATTGAATATATATACAGTATTTGGCAGTACGTTACTAGCTTTTCATTGAAAGTTTAAAGAATGAGAGCAACATTTATTATCCTTTCTAATTAACATATATGCCAATATTATTTTACTGTATTTTATACTGTACATAGACAACATTAAATTGGATAGTAATTAAAAATACATTATCGCCTGAAAATGGTGTTTTTTTATCTGTTACGAAAATCCAAAAACTACTGTACAATAATTTCCATGTGACATTTATAACTTTTATGTTATTTCAGAATGAGCAAGTTAATTTCAAAATTGATTTTTAAAATTTTGTTGTCATTTTTCTGGGATAATACTTCTTTAATTTTAGGATTTTCATAGTAAATACAGATCTCACTCTAAACAACGACCCCTCCAATTAAAGGCCACCTTTCTGCCACCCCAGTGTATACTATATTTTACTTTTATAAAAATAATTTTTTTATGAATTAAGACCATGAAAACTCTGGTCCCAAAAGTGGTAAGTTTTTTAAATTAACTAGAACAATCACCACAGACAGTGTACCTTCACAGTATGTAAAGTGCAATTAGTGTGGTATCCTAAAAATAATTTTTTCTATAAAGTTAAGACAATAAAAACCCTGGTCCTAATACTGTAGTGGCAAGTAAGTTAATTAAGTAGATAGAACTATCGGCTTGCTCTGTCACGATCCTTTTACAATTTTCACCACTAATGTTGCAGTTTGGCTGATTGGTTTGTTTTCTTCCAATGAAACATACCAAGGATTCCATGGATTTCCATATTTCACCACAGACAGGGCATCTTTATGTAAACTGCAATTCCTGTGGTAGTCTGACCATAGTTGTTATTGATTAGTAGTACATTATGGTAATTGTTTCAACTGCATCCCTGAAATCATGCCACCAACAATGTGTAGCTTCACTTGTCCTTACAAAGATTTGCTACACACTACTGGTTTTTACCTTTGACTTCTTCAGTAATACAAATCGTATGAACAGAGTATGCTATATGTCAAGATAAAAATAAAAAAATAAAAAAAAAACGTTTAAATGGCATACTATTCTTCATGCATTGATTGCATCTACATTTTCTCATAGATTAGGATCAATAAACAAAACCCAAGTACTGTACCGAGAGAGCAATTTTACACACGAAGCTCAGCTCTAGGCTATTAAACAGCCAAATGAATCTATGAATTTTCTTTAGCTTTGTGGGGTTATTGTCTCAGTTAATGTGAACTTTCCCAAGCTGTTTTAAATTCTTGATTGATTTCCCCCTATACACCTGCATTTAGTATATTGAAATCATGTCATCTAAAGCTTATGATAAAAAAGAGAGAAATGATTAGGCTTGGACCAAATAATGACATCTAATAATGAACTGCAGAAAACAACAAATGGAAATAACAGTGACTGAGTAGACTTTTGACAATCCAAGGCATTTGTAATTTGTTTTCTTTTATATTACTTATAATGTATCTAAATGACTTTTTCACTAAAGCACATCTAAAAAATAAGCAACGCTACATAATAGTATATGTATTTGTCCTATTTTGAAAATGCTACGGTGCTTAATTACAAATATATATGCTTTGTCGAAACAATTTCTCACAGATTAAATAAAACTAACAGTCTAGCAAGCAATGTATCAGATAGACCTACTTACAGACTTGCAAAACATGTTGCCATGTTACTGTAACACTCAAATAATTAGTAATAAATGTAAACATTACCTCTCTTGAATAACCCCGAGTCAGAAATCTAAAAGATATATTTATGTAAGATAATGATATAAAAGTACTAGTATCTAGGTTTGAGCGGTACAGTATATGAGTGACTTTGCACTTCGACTAGGTCCCAGTTCTAGAGTCGAAGAGTTCAAAGGGTCACCCGCTTTTAAAGATAAGCCACAAAAAAATAAATCCATACAACTGTTTATAATACTAATTTGATTAAACTGTTGCAATGTTTAAACTTTTCTTCAAAATAGAAGCCTTCAAACTTTTACAGTTTGACATTTTTCCCAATTAACAACAGAAGTAAAGCTTGTCATGTTCAGAATTTGAATACAAAACATTCCTTCAAAACATATGAAAAGACTCAATATAATAATACAAAAGTCAATAAATAAAAATGGTTTCTATAATGTTAATACTTCAATTTTTAATTTAATTTCAATTTATTTATTTGGGTACAACATCAGAAAAACATACAAACACAAAGGCCAACATAGTGTTTGTTTAGGTTCACTTACAGGTACAGCAAATACAGTAGTCATATCATATGACTTGGTAAGTGAATTGGGGAGTACACAAAATAATTTTTATGAATGGTGAAATCGGTGGCACGGTAAAAATGAATGATCCGATGTGCACATTTCCTGGTTTACACTATACAAATCTTTGATTGTCATTTTGGGTTTAGAAGTTTTTCTGCTTGTCCTCTGAATGGGATATTAAGCCAATGGTCCTCTGTGCAAAAAATTGTCCTGTGAGTGAGTGGTTTTCTAATTTACTTCCTTGCAATATGTTGTCAAACTATATACCATATTTATTCAAATAAATGCCCCACTTTGAATAAACGCCCCTCTCCCCCTCTCTAGGGCCTCATTTGGAATAAACACCTCCCTTGAATAAATGCCCTGGGGCATTTATTTTTTCCTTGAATAAACGCCCCTCAATTGACTGTAAACAAATCTAAATGGTTTCAAGCAATCATCATACTCAACACATGCAATTAATGTTTTACTCCAGTAGAATTACAATTTTTCTAACCGGATTTCTAAGATCACGCAATAACACATTTCGACTGTAATTATGTGTTGATAATTCTACATTTACAGTGAAATGAAGGGGCGTTTGAGTAGGGCATTTATTCGAATAAATACGGTATTTCATTACTTCATAATTTTTCAGTACTGCCAAAGTATCCTATAGTATAGCATTCCATAATTAAATTTTATATTATTTAATTCTCTTACTTTATTTGAGTTTTAAGTTATAAGGCCTTATTAATATTGATTAAATTGATTGTATAACTTACAGTAAGCCTATTTATCACTTTTTTTTACCACAGGATGTACAGTATACTATTAGTTGTTTATTTCAAGAACTGTTATCATGCTCTTACATTATTTTTTAAAGTATTTAAATTTCTCTGAAGAGGAGCCCATGAATATTAGTTGATTTTGTTTAGCTCATTTAAAAAGATTATCCTTTAATAATTCAAATAAAATAAATTATATCATTATAAAGACTTAAGATCAGAATGGTATACAAAACTGGCAGTACAGTAATATTCCTAAATTACACTAAATATTTCACTAAAAAATTCTTGATATCTGCACTAAAAATTGTTTCCCAGTAGCTGTCATTGTCAAGATAGATTCATTGACACTAAGAGATTTTTTTTTCGATGATATTAAGATTTTTATTAAGTTTTATTATATGCATACAAAAATCACTCACACTGATACACCACTGATGGGAGCTTAATGTATTACTTATTCTAGTAGTAGCATTCACAAAGCATGTGAGCTTAACCTGACCTTTATATTTGTTGACCCCTTTTTATAAAAGACCCAAATTTTAATTCTGAAATTGACATTGAATAATTACAGAATGCATCTTTATAATGGTAAAGACAAACTATCTGAACAATTTTCATTGCATTTGTTTATTTGCTCAAAAACAGTCTAGGGACTTCAAAAGAAACTGGTGCTTTTATTCCTTGATTAAGCTGAAGCCCCGAACATTAGTCTGTAAAAAGAGATCCATTGATAAATAGATGATTAATCAATGGGATAGACAGGCAGTTACTTGTAAAAAGAAAAGCATTCATACAGACAGACAGCTAGATAGAAAGATGTCTAGCTAGATCCAGTACAGTAGTGCAATAGTCTTTATTCGTTATTTTATACGATAGACCTTTATATTTGTTGACCCTTTTTCATAAAGACCCAAATTTTCATTCTGAAATTGACATTGAATAATTTACAGAAAATGCATCTTTATAATGGTAAAGACAAACTATCTGAACAATTTCATCGCATTTATTTATTTGCTCAAAAACAGTCTAGGGACTTCAAAAGAAACTGGTGCTTTTATCCCTTGATTAAGCTGAAGCCCCGAACATTAGTCTGTAAAAAGAGATCCGTTGATAAATATGATTAATCAATGGGATAGACAGGCAGTTACTTGTAGAAAGAAAAGCATTCATACAGACAGACAGCTAGATAGAAAGATGTCTAGCTAGATCCAGTGCAGTAGTGCAATAGTCTTTATTCGTTATTTTATACGGTAGATGATTTATATTCATTATAATGACTATGGTCTTCCTTGAGGACCAAGTAAAGTAAACAACATGAATCCAAACTGACAAAGTAAACTATTGAAATTAATAAACATTTGCAAAAAATTCTCAGAATACATTACAAACACACAGTGTATTGGTACAAATAAATAAAATCCTTATAGATTGTGATGTAAATAAAGTATTATAAACAAATTTACAGAACAAAAATCCTCCTTTTCTGGGTTTAAAAACTAGGTTTTTTTTTTAACTCTCATTAATTACTAATACTACAAACTTGATTTTATCTATTATTTGATATACAGTCTGTAACAGGATGTAATGTATCAATGATAATTAATGCTCTTCGAATATTGACATAAATTTATATGCTGATATTGGTTTCTATGGTAATGATGTTAACTTCACCTCCTCAGTAATTACTATACTTAACCTAGAAACATGCATTCTTATAAACCTGTGCAATACATTTTCTGATACAAAAGACTATCATAGTATGTCATTGTCAGGAAGAGCTTGAAGTACTTGTTTTGTATCATAATAAAAAGAAGTAATTTTTCAAGCTTTAATTAATAATTACCATACTTTATCATGTATCATACTGTAAACTATAATAAAAAGAGGTATTTTTTCAAGCTTAATTAATAATTACCATAATTTTACCATTCAAAATGCATGAGGTGAGTGATGGACCTGACTAGAAATTAACCGCAACTAATTAGGGCCTGGCCTACTGTATAGTAAAACATGGTTGTGAAATGTTAACCACAAACAGTGTAAATGATAGGCCATGTCAAATGGATGCATATAGTGTAGGATGGAAATACCATCCAATAACACATAAGCCAAAGTAAAAAATCAATGGATGAAAAAGAATGTGTTTTAAAGTCTAGCATTAAATAAGGTCACAGATGGCAATCTAGTTAAATAAGTTGAGGTAAGTTATAACCACAACAGGCATCCAAAAATAAAAATTATCTGTGCTTCTGAACGATTCGGTGGCTGTGTGCAAGACAACTATAGGAATTTCAAGTGAGACAAATTTGCAGATTTTTTAAAGTACTGCCCTTACCCGCCTTACACCCTCCCCCGCCCCCTTCCCGGAAAAGTTATTGCTCCAAAATGCAACCCACTTTCCCCTTGAATCTGCCTATGTTCACATGAACCTTTTCACACTGGCATGGGCTGGCAGTGTGTACCAATGCCACCATTGATCTTATCCGACAGCGCTTTTAGTGTAACTAGTTGGTATACATGATGTTACCAATTTTAAGTACTGTAGTAATTTTGAGTAAGGATGAGGGCTACAAAGGTCACAAACAGTACCTACAAAGGCATTACATTTATGGATGAGATTTTGGTCCTTAAGTACAGTAAGAGTGTGACACAGACCCCAAATGCGCAAGTCTCACTCCAAATGTATGAGACTTCGTATGTATGAATGCAGCTAGCAATTTTTTCTCTCACAAAACAATGGCCAAGTATTAATACTTACTGTAGTAATATATTAGGGAAGGAGGATGTCAAATAAAAAGTAGTTGCTTGTTTGAGACAAAGTGCTTTTTAAATATTAGTAGAATTATAGATAGTATAGATAGCCAGTGCAACTTATGTATAATTGGTGATGCGAACGTCTGTTCTTGGAATCGTTATGTATATTTGTTTTTCTTTTGTTAAGCGGTAGGTTGAAAGCTGCATTTTATACATAAGTGACTTTGAGGAAACTTATACACAAAAGTACAGTAATATTACTTAGTAAAAATAATATTATTATTATCAGTATTAAAAACCAATAGACAATGAAATTAGTTATACAGTAAGTGTAGACCATGTCATGACAAGAGGGCAATTCCTGTAGGAGAGAATAACAGATTACACAATAATAAAGGCAAAGATTTCCTTTCCAAGAGCAATCATCAAAATAGAACTTCCTAGCATTGGCACACTTTCCTCATTCCTATAAATAACCAGCTATTGTCACTTCTTCAGTATTGTTTATGCTTTTCTGCTCTGTATTAAATCTGTTTAGGTGTTTTAGTATTTTGAATAATGTGTCCTTATTGAAAAATCAAAAGCAACAATATAGCAGTTTAGCTTCATCAGGACCAAAGACAAGAGAGCAGCCAAAAATTCACTTGGATGGTCCTGTATCCAAATCAAAGTAGAGACAACATGTAATATCTGTACATACTAATGCAGGGGATAATCCATAATTATTTAAATTTAATATTTACAGTACAGTATTTTAATATTTTTCTAGCCCATAAGTTATTAGGAAAAAGTTAGTAGTGAGAGGTTTGGCACAGCACTTGTGGTTCTGTTTCTCGACCTTCAGGTCAGCGGTTCAATCCCATTCCGCTTTTTTTTTCTGGACAAGAAACTTTATGGTTGTCTCTCTCCACCCAGAAGTGCCTGTGGGTAGCTGGTAAGTTCAAACACAAAATGCACTGATTACAGCTGCAATATTATGGAATTCTCTCCAGGGAGGTGAGTATGAGTAACCAGTCGTAACCTATGCATAGGTAAGTTTTGAACGTAGCTACAAAGGTCCTTGTTATTTTAATTATTTGCGCAATGATCATAGGTTGGATCGTCAGGCTGAAGACAATATTGAAAATACTATAGTTTACCAGCGTTTAAAACGTGAGCAATGTTGCAATTTACTACGGTAATAAATAATGTTAGAATTTTATTGTTCTTTTTTTCCTACCTTTAGATCAATCATGTTTTAAAACGTGTTTAGCTAAGCCTAGGCTGTGCTATGTTTGAATCTTGACGTTGATCTGCATCAAGAGGCCTAGGATGTATAAGCCTAATTATTATTACTGTATATTCGTGCCTTTGCTTTGTTCTCTGAAGAAAACAAATTTTTTACATGACATCACATTTCTTTATCTTGTATTTTTGCTCATTAAATCTGACAGTTTACAGTATATCAATTGGTACTGACAGGCTAGATCGAAATGAATGCTAGCGACATGTAAAGCTTTCCTCCAGCATAAAACTGACAATGGCTAAAGAAGCTGTACTGAATGCCATCAGCCTTGTATTTGACAATCAATTAGTACAAAAGCACAATTTACGTACTTGTTAATACTCATTTGGTTGCTTCAATTTATAGCACTTTTTCCTTGCAGTCAAAATGTGCTAACTCACTCTCTTCAATGTAAAGAATTTCTACAAGCAAAGCTTGCAGATACCAAACCCAAACTAAGCATGCCTACAGTATACTTAATTACACAGTATGATTCGTAGACATAGTAGCTATTTACTCTAAAATGCAAGGTATGATGTTCGTGGATCATTGGGAATAATGGTTTGCGTATAAATTATATTAAAATTAATAAGTAAGTGTAACTTTTATCTGGGAAGGAATTTCATCTAGAGTAATTCATTGAGAAATAGATTTAAAAACATCTGAAATGGTTGGCGCAGCTTTGAGGCCACAGTTTTGAATCACGGACTAAAAATTTTGCCTTGTTTATCTCTATGCACTTTACCTATGTTTGCCTACCTAATGGGTACCAGGCCCGGGATTTATCAAATCTCAGCTTAGCAAATTTGTTTTAAGTCAAAAAAAATATGTCTCTAAGCAAATATCTTATGATTTATCAAACCATATTAAAAAAATCTTAGTTTTGTGCAACAAAAAACATCACAAAATGAGGCTTCTGATGCTAACCAACATTTACTTTAAAATATAATTTTTACAGTAAACCCTAGGCCAAGGTTACTGTATTATTTTATTAACTAAATTAATTTTCTGATGTTGTATTTTAAAAGATATTTTTTATCATTTAGTAACGGTGGTTTAGGCATGGAAGTCCAGTTACATATTTTGAAAGTTTGATTGTTGTATTTGTTGTTAGGTAATAATGCCTTATAGTATGGCCCCTGGCCGTGCAGCCTAAATGCTCGCTTTGCACAATATAGTCCCCTGTGCCTGTCCCAGCGTTCAGCCCCTCTGTTGAGCACATCATGACACCTTCACTGTGCAAAGAACTATACATACTTTATGCATGGAGGTATTATTGAGAAGATCACTTGAAAAAGCTCCGCGTATGCAGCACTATGGAAATGAGCCAAGAACAAAGTACAAACAATCCAAACAGGGGAACATTGTTAATTTTAAAGATAATTAATTATTTAAAATCAAACGGTTTATCGCACAACTACTGTGTTGAAGCGTATAAAAGTATGTCGTTGCAAAGTTGTTGCTAACGAAAAAATGTTAATAAGATAATACGCAATCCAAAGGTGGGGAACGCATTAGTTTGTCCATCAAAGGGATCTTTTGCCGAGTGATCTCCTCAATAATACCTCCATGCTTTATGTAACTATGCATATCAATCAAAACATTCTTGTGTTTTTGTTTGTATTAGCTACCGTTATGTTTACAGTGTACAGGATACAAAACCTCTGATGTTATTGATAGCATCAGGAGAAAAATGCTGTGTCGTGCCTCCTCCTCTCTTCATTCTACATTATACTATTAATTATTTTTTCTTGCATTATTATTAATATTATTAGGCCTTGGCCTTAGTTAATAGTAGGCCTACTTTCATTCACTACAGCCCTACTCAATACTTTTTATATCTGTATAAATTCTGATAAAATATTGAAATGAAAAGCGGGACATGAGCGCATTTAGGCTACATCAGGAACTAAAATGTCCATAGTTTCCAATGAATCAATCGAAAACCGTGTTACCTGATAACTATCCTAGGCCTAGTTTCGCCGCCTAAATTGGGGCTACCTTCGCCGCCCAATTTCATTATAAATCCATACTTCGGGCTTGCACGCAAGCTATCACACTGACGTCTGGCTTGGCCAAGCGAGCAGCAGGGCATGGCATTTTGCATCGGATTTACCAGCATATAACTGCTTAAGTTTATACGAATATTAATCACAAAATCGTATCATACCTGTATGTAATAATGGTGAACACTGGTGAAACCAAATTGACATTAAACGAAAAATATGAAAATTTGCGTTCTTTCTCGTTCGCTCCACAGCTGTGTCAGACTGGCAAAAGTGGCAACCCGCATATAAAAATAACATTACAGAATAGCTAAAGCGCCCCCAACGTTAGAATGAACTCAACCTCCCAACCTCCTCACTCAAAATGACAGGAAATGGCCTGTCAACTCACACAGAAGACATAAATTAAACTGGATATTTAATGTTAATATTATTTACTGTACATTTGCTACAAATATTTAGTGCCTTTTAACTTGCTAATATTTTTTTTATTTCGGTTTTACGTTTTTCATGTTTCTCGATTTCTACCAACTTTTGTGCATGACGAAAAACAGTGTATAATAAACGCGAATTAAAAAAGTAAATTGCTTAGTTTGTATTAATTACTTTAATATTTTTGTTATTCTTTCAACAAAAAATTAGGACATGAACAAATTTCCTCAACAATTATCCGATATGTAACGGACAATTAAATAATATTACCAATCATATAGTGTTTTTAATCTTAAAATGAAATCATAAGAATGTTCATAGTAAAATATCTGTCCATAATCAAATTTTATGTATTTGTTATGGGAATAAATCACATAATTGCATCACATAAAATTTGATAGTGTGGACAATGCTAAATGATGTGGATTTTAAAATGAGAAATCCAAATATAAATTTCAATTATGAGGGTTTTATTTATTTTTGGCGGCAGTATATCCTGAAATTATGACATGGCGGTTCCAGATGCCATTTTTGTCATCAGACTAAAAATATTAATTGCTATCTCAAGCTATTGTGATTGCAGTTTTTATTATTGAGGTCAAAAAGCACAATTTTTATCATCATAAATCCTCCCTGATCACACCAGTCAGGACCCTGACCAGAGGCCGGTTGCCCCAGAGTTAGGAACTAATTGACATTCTGTCAACAAAATTATTTTTCCATCACTGGAAAAAAGACAAAAGAAAATATAAACCAGCTTTGACGCAGCAGTTGTGAAGTGCTGAGGTTGGGGTTTGATCTCAACCCTTGCAACTTGCTTGCCCTTGGGCAAGGCACTTTTATATACATTTGTCTCTACCTACAAATTTGAATGAATCCCAGTGGCAGATGCAAGGTGTAGCTCAGTTAGCCCGGGCTACCTGAGCAGCGTTGAATTTTGGCCTCAACAATTGCAATAATCACATGCTAAGACTTATCATAGTGCTACTAAGCTTTTTACATTATTACCCCCAATAATTGAATCAAGCACATATGGAACACATATTCACATATTGAGTTCCCGGAAGAAAACTCTGTAAAATGTATTGTACTGTGTGCGAAAATTAGGAATAGGCCTCAGGATCCAATGGCCATGAAATAAATAATAGTGAATGTGCTTTGATACTGACATAATTTGAAAAGCACTATGCAAGTATTAAAATGTATTTATTCATATAAATATCAAGATATAAAACACAAAGAAAAAAAAAACAAAGATTTATATTTTAACATCCCATTAAAATTTTATTATGGTTTACAAGATACTATCCTACAATACAATTTCTAATAAGCATTTAAATTTGTCATACCTAACATCATGCACTGGAATTAATGCGAGCTTGATTTATACCAAAATAATAAATAAAAAACTATATAATAACTATATATAACATTTTTTTCATATTTTAAATCACAGAGAGAACACCATATATGGATTATATACATGAGGTCTTAATGTTTTAATACTGGTCTATGTTAATTTAAGTTCACTGTATAAGTAGTTTGTTGTATTTCACTTTAAATTACTTCAACAATGAAAATAGGTCAAAAAAAAAAAAGAGGCAAAATTTTTTCTGAAGGATAAGTCGGTGACACGAAAAACAAGATTTTATTGCTTATTACATCCGTCAGTCTATAAACTAAAGTCGTAATTGTACTGGACTATTTTTTTTGTTAAAACTAACAAAGACACTGATGAGTTTACCATAATTAATCCAGTGCGAACATCCTAGGAAACATACCTCCCAGGAAAACATACCAAGATGAACGGTTAGTTTAATAAAAAAAAAAAATGGACTGTGCTCAGTAAAACTGACTGGGTTAATTTACTGAGCTGAAATGTCCAATTAAACCTTCCCAAGTTATACAAGCGCTACTCAGTGCAAATATCCAAAGCTTTCACAGATTAGCGCCCTCAATAGTTGATTTTTTCAGCTTGGTTAGTTTTACTATTTCTCACAGTAAAACTAACTGACTCAAAAAATCCAAGTGGGAACAGTGTTAAGATTTAATGACTGGAATGTTGCCACAGTTTCAGTAAAATCCCTGCAGTGATTTTTTTGTGTTAAAATAATTACCTAGGAATGTCACATGACTTAGTCATGTTACGGGTCAAATGAAACCCCCTTGGCCCTGGGGTACACTACGAATGAGCTTTAGGATTAGCACCTGTAGAGGTTGTTAGTGGACATCCCCTGGTATAGCTGTATATGCATCCTATGAGCACTGACGTCACCTAACATTATTAATGTGGCAATAAAAACAATCACATTGTTATTACTGTACTATCATTAATAATAATATTTCAATTACAATTAGACTTGGTTTTGTAGCAATATAGTGTGAAATCTAGGAGGTAACATTATTTTGCTTTGATTAAAACATAACAGAGTATTAACCTCTAATCTAATCAAGTTCTGTTAATAAAAAGGTATTTATTAATATCATCATAATTACCTAATCAAATACTGTATGTGCATTTCAATCTAGTTTCCTATTCAGAGGTATGATAGTTGCTAGGTTGTGAGCCTGATCCACATCAAATTAATGTCCAGTTTACTAGACTGGTCTTGAAACATAAAAAAGGTACAAGTCTCCCTAAAATTATAGAATACTTTTGAGACCTGGGTTTCCATAGTCTTTAGCAGCTTTGGTCTCTAATTAAAATAATAAAGATAACACATTTGTTAATTTGGGACCACAGAAAAGTGTTCTTTCATTTCAAGTGTTCTTTAATTGGAGGGAGAATTGAATAATAAATATTGGTGAAGACTTCACTTATATAAAAATTTGTTTTACATATACCTGTACAATACAAATTACACTGGTAATAAAATATTGATAGGCCAGTGACTATGGTAAAAACCTGTGTTACAGCGCTTATGAAATTTTTAGTCCTTTATTTCAATTTAAATGAGAGGTGGGGATTGTTAGAGCATCAAAATTGGTACCAAGTACTCTATATAGGCCGATTTCTTGCAATGACAGAATTATCAATTTTGTGTTTATTAAATTGCAGGCACTCTCGATTAAGCACCTTAACATTTATTGAAAATAAAAAATATCTCTAATAAGCAATGCAATGCTAATTTAAGGGCAGTGTTTAGCAAAAAACACTTATTCAAGAAAGGCAGCTATATAACCATTTACTGTACACTAAAATAGAACAAAGACTAATCATATAAAATAAAAATAACACTGGTAAAAATAATAATAGCCTAATTTAAAGCTCCTTTCCATGGCTTGTCTAGAACATAATTATTGCTAAATTATTTCAGAGTTTACAATTTTACATACATCTTCTGAAGATGACAAGCTCGGTGAAAAATTAAATTTTAAATACTAGATTACAACGCATCAAATGACAGCGAAGCAGTATTTCTTACAATGATACATAATTTGTTTGGAGTAATCACACAAAAGTGTAAAAATTCTGATTAAGACCGTGGGTCACAACTCCGGTTTTATAGTGGGTTACTAAAGCTGGGCAATCAATGCGTCGTACAACCATCGAATCCTCGAATCCAACTCCACTTTCTGTGAGCACACGACGCGATGCTGCGGTAGCAGTCTGAACGGATCGTCATCAAAAAAGATTCAGTGCGCGCATCGTGGCGTTCTCCATAGAATCACGTCGGCCGATGACCCTCGTTGGGTACCCAGGTCAATATAGGGTACTGGGTTAAAGGTTAAATGTTATGTATTTACACCACACAAAATACTAGCATCTCTATGAAGAGTTTTAGTTCACATAAATAGATTTAGTTTGTAGAGCATCATTCCATTCTACAATATGTATGCTGAATGAGACAGTTTATACTGTATTTATATCAATGGACCAATTTGAGATATCAGTTGAAGCTATGCACCACATTAGAGCCAACCAGAGATAGATGGCTGAGGATGTTAACATTTTCAGCATGATTCATAGGTTAAATGCGGGTTCACACTCAATTATCACATGATTATTTGAGACCAACACTTTATATTTTTGATCAGTGGCGGATTCAAGGGGAAGGGGGTACATTGCTGGCTTTCCCCCACCTCCTATTTTTTTCCCCAAAATTAGACAAAAAAAGAAGAAAAAAATAGGAAGATCTGCCACTGTTGATCTTCATTACCACTAAGCTACGCTACTCTACTTTTTCTTCTTTTTTAGCAACAGGCCATATAGCATTTGAAACTTTTTCTACGAAACCCAAGAAAATTAGCGTACCACCAAATACCATGCCCGTTCCAATCCAATGGTAGAATGTGAACGGGTTCTGGAAGTAAATTATTGAGAAGATCAAACTGAGGAACTTCCGTAAAGTGACGACGAGTGTTACGACAAGCGACGAACATTCTGTGGTTAGAAAGAACACCGCACGGATGCAAACATACGTGAAAAAACCGAGTTAAGTTGAATAAATCATGAAAAATTGAATGTATTAATAATTTATGTTAGAAAAATATAAACATAATCACTGGTATTGATATTAACTAATACAGTCCGCACTCCAATTCGAGACCACTCTGTGTATCTGAAATTTGTGGTGGTCTTGGGGTTCGGTCTCAAATTAGAAACCTCTAAATACAGACCACACGCTTCAAGTGGTCTCCAAGCAGCATAATTGGAGGGTATCTGAACCTAAAATTCTCTAAATGAAGACCGAAGATAAAAGTGGTCTCCAAAAGACAACATGGGACAATCATTTATTTATTTCAAAGAAACTGTTGTTTGCTTTTAAATTTTTTTGACCAACAAAATCTGAACAGCATACTATAAAGTAAACAACATTTAAACTTTTGTCTAAAGTTAGATTTAGGTATGTAGGTGTCCATCCTTTACATAGGGAAAAAAGTTATTTTCTTCTGTGTTACTTGGCCTTTCCTTATATTCCCAATCTTCAATAAGCAATTCTCCAATGAGTTTAAAAATTCCACATGTCATGGTAAAGTGGGGAATAGAAGCCCTGTAGCTAGACACATTGATCAGAATGGGGGGGGGGAGTTACCAAGTACTGGAAGGGCCACGCCCACCTCAGTACCACCATTGTTGGATCTGAATTTTAATGGCCCTGTCCACCTCCCCTTTTGGCTATGGGGCTGGATATCCACTTCTTTTCACATCAATACGAATAACAACAGGGAAACACTCAGATCACACTCTTTATACAAATCTTTGGATGATACCATTACAGTATGTCAGGTGTTCCATTTTGACCAGATTTCCGCAATATTTTCCCACAATAATTGTTGTTGTTACTATAAAAAATAATTTTTGCTTTTAGTATTAATTATTGACATATCTTGGATTTTAGCAAGGAAATTTCCCCCTCCTTTGGCTACTGGGTGCTGGGGGGATAGTGCAGCAATTGAATGGCTGAAGAAGAAAATCAGGAACACAGGACTGTATCAAATTAGGGATAAGCAGCTGATTCAACAGCACTTCTTGGCAATAGTTGCCAACAGATTGTTGTAAAACATTTACTGAATACGTTACAACAGCCAGTGGCCTATAACTAAAAGTTTCTTTTTAAAGTTAATACACTTTAAACCTTTAAAAATAAATTTATGAAAATACGTCTGTTAAAATTTTGAAGTTCAATTTTTCAAATTAAAGAATATTTATTGTTTGGAGCACATTTTGTCACTTGGTACTTCCATAAAGGTGGTCTCAGTCTCGAATTAAAGGGGTCTCATACTTAAAGGGTGAGCTTAGTGTTAAAAGATAGGTGGTCAGTTGGTACTTGAAAAAAGTGGTCTCGAGTTAGTGGGGTCTCGAAATTAGAAGGATCTCGAAATGGAGGGCAGACTGTACCAATATTATAGACATGTAATACTGGGTATGGTTAGATAATATAGTAATAATGATGATGTTAACTATCAAGGAACTATCACTGATAAAAAATAATAATAATAATAATAGTAATGTCCTGTATTTACAGTACAGTGTAAGTCAAAAACAGACAGTATGTAAAGAAATATACACTGAACCAGGGGCTTAGCCAGGAAAATGAAATAGGCTGTCCAAAGTGAAAGCCAATGAACGGGCCATGCCCACTCAAGGCCACGCCCCTTCCGAACATGAGAAAAAAAAAAGAAAATTATGATCTCACTCTCAGAATCCCCACCAAATGTTGGTATGAAAACAACGTACATTCAATCAATAAATGTTGTTTTTATTAAACATAAATATTATTTAGCTTTAGTTTATTGTAATATTCGATAGATTTGAAGAATATAAATTCAATCAATTTGCTAAAGGTTGACCCGGCCTAGGGTAGGCCGAGTTGATTAGGCCAAGCCGTCCAAGCCGTCACGGTAAAAGTGGCCTTCCTAAATAGTTGCTGGACGTCCAAAAGATGGCTGGACGACTCGCTGTCTAAGCCTATGCACTGAACTAATATACAGTATATGTAACCACCTAATAGCATGTTCAAAGGATATTGAGTGATGCAGTTACCCAGCATATAAAGCCACAGTATAGGAACTTCAACACCTAAAACTGGAATTGGTACAGGCTCTGAAAAAACAAAGAAACCAAATAGTAAACCTTCCATAACTCATGTTACAAAATATATGAAGTGGTAATACATAGAGACCTATGTATTTTGCACTTTACAAATCCAAATTATTATTATTATTATTATTATTTATAGTAATTGTTATTGTCGTAATGGAATAATAGACAATAACTGGATTTGCGTCAGGAGAAACATGTATAGGTGTAATTTTTGCCCTACCTGACGTTTTTTCCAGGTTATTGTCTATTATTCCATCACGACAATAACAATTACTATCAACACTGCAGTACCCGCTGCTTACTTGGACTCAAATTCAACCCTGGCCATCAGGCACAAGCTCGGTGGTCTAGAGGTATGATGCCAGGCTAGTGATCTGGAGATCATGGGTTCGAGTCCCACCCGAGAACAACTTGCGATTTTTTTCGCAGTTGTTTTCAAATGTACCGAGTATTCGGTACATTTTCACGTCAGCTAGGGCAAAAATTACACCTATACATTATTATTATTTTTATTAAAAACATAAAGTTGTCAGCTTAAACTTTAAAATATTACAATTGAAAAAGTTTAAAGGTAATCTAAAAGTATATCTAATTAATAATACTTAAGAAGCTAATATCAAAATAAAAAAAAAAACATTATAGAATGAAACTACTTCAAAAAGGAGAGCCCAACTGACTCGAGCACCACCCCCCCCTAATTTTTTTTTTTCAAAATCATTAAAAAAAAGGGAGAAAATAAAATTATAATTGAAAATTTGAGATGCCATAATCATAAATTTTCCGCCCCAACCATGATGGGGCTGAGGTCTAAACCCCCCACATGTGAAGTTTCTCTCCGGGATTCCTCTATCTCAAATTCCTGGATCCGCCCCTGAAAATAACTAATTTTCAAAATACTTACCAGATTGTGAGAAGAGTGATGCATGGTGAATTATGTCTTTACCAATAAATACAAAGGCAGCAAGAGGTATAGCATGCTAAAACGAAAACATAGTATTTGTGATTATTAAGAAGCGTATCAGAACAGGATATTTTTGAAGTTGTTCAAAAACTGTAAATTATTGTCATTAATTCATACTATCATCAATTCATTAATATTATCATAACTTATATTTCTATATGATTATCACTAAGTATTACATCATATCATCATGTTAAAATAGGCCTCCATTATCAACAACACCAACTATCATTATCAAAAATTGGCCTATTATTTCAACCATCAATACTACTATTATTAATACTATCATCACATATTTCTATATCATTATCATTAGTTATTATATGTATCATCTTTATCATCAACACTATCAATTATGCTATTATAATCCATAGAGTACCACAGTCGTGTTGTCACGACGCCAGGTGGCACTCTCTGTTGTCAACAGACGTTGGTATCCGTACATTAAGCCTGAATGACTTCATAGGGGTTCTGGAATAGGCATTTTAAAATCTAATATTTTACCATCAAAATGTACTGAAAACACAAAAGCTTGCATTATATTAGTTATTAATCATCAATTAAAATTTACAAAGAAAAAGTAGGATACAACATCTTAATAATTACATTAGAAATTGGGATCAATTGTTCGTCAGTGGAGTAAATGGCGTCCGGTTGAACGCACTTTGCAACGATAGCAATGGAGTAGTATCACATGGTATCGTGACGTAACACTGTAGTACTCTATAAGCAGGCACACCTTCATCAACACTATTAATTCTGTTACCAACACTGAACACATCATTTATGTCACCATGATTAATCCTCTAAAATGATATTGAAACTATTGTTCCGTGGGGTAGGGATAATTGTATGAGTATGAATCCAGATAAATGTAGTGTGCTCAGCATCATAGAAACCACTGGTAGTGATGACACCCTGTACCCGATTGATGGCAACCCTCTGGAAATTTTTGACAGTATTAAGTAATTGGGTGTCGTCATTTCCCGAGATTTGAATTGGAGTAACCACATTGAAATGATTACCAATAAGTGTCTTAGGCTGAATGGGCCATCAGACGTACTGTTGGATCTAGGAATCCTAATCTATTGGTGAAATTAATGAATACCTCTTCTTGAATATGGTAGCCAAGTTTGGCTTCCTTATCAGCAACACCATATTAATAGAGTAGAATATGTGCAGAGTTCATTGTCCTACAATAATCATTTCTTTCATCTGAAATCATGCACACTAATAAATCGTTTAAATTACAGTATTTAATCATTGTTTACGTAGCAAAGTTCTTATATAAGGTTTTTGATATTGATAACAGCATTCTCCCTATAATTAGCAGAAGGAAGGTTAATGCTGTGAGGTTCATAAGTGTGGGAGCTAAAAAAGATGTTTTTTTTTAATTCTACCTTTGTTAGATTCCAACGATTCTTCAATCAACTTCCAGACACTATTTTGCTTAGACCTTGACTATCTTTAAACTTTTTTTTTTTAAATGGCCACCAATTTGTGTTTAATGATTTTAACTTGATGCTATGGAATTTGTTATGTACTTTTGTTAGCCCACAGTTGAGACTACCCTCGATGGTGTTCTGTAAGTTTTTAGATTGTTAACACCATGTGGACCTATGTACTTGGCTGCTGGTGGTGGTATATTCTTTGTCTTTAATGTTCACCAGAATAAATAAATACAAATACACAGTTATGATAATTATGATGACAAAGGTTGATCAAGCCAAGTGTACAAATTATTTCTCACCGAATAAAATAGCGCCTCCCTGGGGTGTTTTCCATGCTTTTTATATAATACTTCTTGGTAAATACCCATCCGTGCTGACATGAACAACGCAAAGGTCAACATACCAATACCTACAATACAATCATTACATATTTCACTCATTTATTAATATTAAATCTATAAAAAATGGTTACCTTAATAAGAATAAAAATAATTAATAAACTGTAACACATTATATTAAAATAATTAGAAAAATCAAAGTAATTGAAAAATACAACAAAATGTCATTCTATAGTATTTCATCTGTTAAAATTATACTGTACACCAACAGCTATATAAAATAACATGGATGGTTGGTAACCAATTCAGAACTTGAAGTAATTCTAATCTCTGAATCTTACCAATTAACCAGATAATAAAATCTTTAGCTTCATTACTATCAGATTCAGCTTCATCTTCATAGTGTTTATGTTTGTTACTCTCACGACTCTAAATGAACAAGAATATATATAGAGTTACTAGGGAGAGTAAAAAAGTCAAATGTATGTATGTCCAGAATTTGTTTTCATAATTGAATGAATGAATGGAAAAATTGATAAATGGATAAATAAATGAATGATTAAATGAATGAATGGATGAGTAATTAAATGGATGAATAAATGAATGAATGATAAATGAATGGTTGGATAAGTGGATGAGTGAATGGATAAATGAATGAATGAATGAATAAATAGTTGAATAAATGAATCATTGAATAAACAAATTAATGAATAAATAAATGAATGAATAAGTACTGTATATGGATGACTGGATTCAAAGAATGAATGAATTAATGAATGAATAATTGAATGAATGAATGAATTAACAAATGAACAAATGGATGAATGGATGAGTGATGGATAAATGAATAGATGAATGAATGGATGGATGAATAAATAAACAGATGAATAAATGAATAACGTATAAATGAATAGTTGGATAAGTGGATGAGTGAATTGATAAATGAATGAATGAATAAATAGTTGAATAAATGAATCATTGAATAAACAAATGAATGAATAAATAAATGAATGAATAAGTATATGGATGACTGGATTCAATGAATGAATGAATGAATGAATGAATGAATGAATGAATGAATGAAAGAATGAATGGATGAATGAATGAATAAATAAATAAATAAATGAATGGATGAATGAATGGATGAATGAATGTAATAACAATCTTGCTCTCAAAAGAGTAAATTTTATAATTAATCATACCAGCATATTACATTCTAACCTTGCAGTACGCTGGTAGTCTTAGCTTAAGTTTTAATTGAATCACACCATTAAGGGGTTGGTGTTGCATAAAAAATATTTATTAGTGCTACATGATACTTAACACAAAGATATTGACAATGATACTATTAGTAACACTTGGTGATGATGATGATGATGATGATGATGATGATGATGATGACGACAATAGTGGTGATAATGATGCTGGTGATGATAATGCTTTGCTCATAGTAGTGGTGACAGCGGTGATGTTGAGGATAATGAAGATGATAACAATAATTATATTATGATCATTGATAATGATGATGATAATCACTCATATCTTAATGTAAATGTATCTACTCACAACAGTCTGCGCAGACATAATGGTACATATACATATACCCATGGATATCATTAGAATGGATAAATACTTTTTAATGGTGTACCTGAAATATACAAGAAAGAATCACATGTTATTATAATTCAATCCATGAAGGGTTCTATGGCTTCTTCATTGTGTGGAGCTTACAATTTACGAAACGAAGTGACGCTAGAACGTGGCCCCAAATTTCTGTCACCCATTCTCTGGCAGTTTGAATATAGATCAATGGTTGTTTACTTAAAACCTGGGGTATGAATACTTTAGTACTGAATTTTTTTTTTGTATTTATTTTTATTCTTTCAGCAAAGATACTAGAAACACAAGATAGAGCACTCGCACAGTAAAAATGAAATTGTGCCCGACGTAGGCGGCGCCCTTCTTTTTAAACATGCAAGTTTTCTATACTTTGTGCCCGACGTACAGGGCACCCTTCTGTTGCTAAGTACATCCAGACGCACACGGTGCCCTTCTTTTTCCACTAATGGAGGAAAACTTATTACTAGAGTGCATCCGGCCATACGATTCTGCGCTGTATTGTTGTTTTCTATACTGATCCATAGGCTTAATTGTGTTTTATTTGGAAAATAGCAACGATTTCTACCTCTGCTAAGGAATTATGTATTCACCGTTGTCACTGTCTGGGTACAATTGTACAATTGTGTACATTTTTTAAATTGAGAATTGACAATAAAATATGCGACGACTTGGTAACGAAAGTTTGGTTGAAGTTTTTTTAGATCCAGTCGTAAGGGACGTCCCATTGTTTGTATTCCCACCATGCATTTCGGTGGAACACTTTTTTTGTGTGGAGAACTCTATCTTGTGTTTCTAGTATCTTTGTTGACAGGTATCTACATTTTACAAGGCTCACCAATACAGTTCCAATGATTAGATTGGTTCAAGAGACACGCCAATGCAATATTGAAGTCAAATATGGATCATAATATACAGTAATGAGGGGTTTAATAAATATGCATTCAAAAACATAAAATATATAATATACTGTATATATATATATATAGATATATAAATTTTAAAAGGCAAATGGGAAAAACCCATAAAACAGCAAACGGCCACATAATGCAAAAGTATTTAAAATTAAAACGGAACAGTAGAGAAAATCCGATCAGAATGACAAAATAAACTAAGCATCCACTGGAAGGAATCCCAATATCTGCAGACGGATCCGTTTCGGCCTTCCAGGCCTCATCAGTGCAGCTAGGGTATAGACCCAAACGAAACGTTCGACCAGCTTAGTAGGGCCCAAACTAGTCCAACGACCACTAATGATTACAGAGCCAAACCAAGGCAATATATACACAGCCCAGGTGTGAATGCAAATAGTGGAATACAAGCTATCTGGCTCGGTTCCAGTAGATGCAGAGAATATTTTCTCATTCTTAACGCATCCTACGAAATTCTTACGAGACAGCACTAGTCCGTGAATTTGTGAACAAGATCGGAGATCTAAAGATGCAATCTCTACCGTGCATCAATGGCGGCCCGCTGGATCTCAATAGAGATTCTTTAATAATATATAAATTTTAAAAGGCAAATGGGAAAAACCCATAAAACAGCAAACGGCCACATAATGCGATCTTGTTCACAAATTCACGGACTAGTGCTGTCTCGTAAGAATTTCGTAGGACGCATTAAGAATGAGAAAATATTCTCTGCATCTACTGGAACCGAGCCACATAGCTTGTATTCCACTATTTGCATTCACACCTGGGCTGTGTATATATTGCCTTGGTTTGGCTCTGTAATCATTAGTGGTCGTTGGACTAGTTTGGGCCCTACTAAGCTGGTCAACGTTTCGTTTGGGTCTAAACCCTAGCTGCACTGATGAGGCCTGGAAGGCCGAAACGGATCCGTCTGCAGATATTGGGATTCCTTCCAGTGGATTTATTTATTTATTTATTTATTTATTTATTTATTTATTTATTTATTTATTTATTTATTTATTTATTTATTTATTTATTTATTTATTTATTTATTTATTTATTTATTTATTTATTTATTTAAGAAATACAAAAATTATTTATTTATTTATTTATTTATTTATTGCACATCAAACAGTGTATACACCAATTACAGGATGAAAATATAAAATATAAAAACTTACACAATATCAATGGAAAACCTAAAGTTATTTTACAGACTCAAATGTGATAGAATTAAACTGAGAGAAACTACAATGAAAAATATCAAATTCAGGATTATTACAAACACAATTATTATAAAACGAAGACAGTCTACCAAAAATACCATTTTTACAAACATTAACACGTGAGAATTGTACATTTAAAATACATTACAGGTAAATTACAGGTAATGATTTTTTTAAATGTATCAATAAACATAATAATTTAATATAGAATTTATATTCATTTCTATTAATACTGGATTTATCTGTAATTAATATAAAAAGCTGTCTAAATCAATTTTTTAAAATCTAAAAATAATTCAATACTTAATAATAATAATAATAATAATAACAATAATAATAATAACAATAATATAATAATAATAATATTTAAATGTTCTGGGGAAAACACCATATAAGTTTAATTTACTTCAGTTTCCTCTATTTCTTGCTCCTTATTTAGAAGACATGAATTGTACAATTGTATTCTGTTTATTGCCGGAAATAAAGTTTATTGTATTGTATTGTATTGTACTTTGTAAATCAGTATACATATTTTGAACATTCTCCTTGTGTTTTTGGTGTTATATAATGTATCCTATATGTTAGCATAGGTTCCTGTTTTTATGTATTTATTACATTGCAATTATACTGTGCATTATTTGTAACTTTTAATAAAAATTAAGTACAGGTCCTTTTGGATTGGGGTTTCCATGCTCTTTAGCAGCTTTGGTCTCTAATTAGAATAATAAAGATAAAAGACATCTGTTAATATGGGGCCACAGAAAAGCAGTCTTTAATTGCAGGAATCTTAAAATTAGTGGGAAGACTAGATTCCAGTCTTTAAATTTTGTCTTAATCAGTGAAAACACGTGAAATAAATCAATTTTGGCACAAGTGGCGTTCCATACTATACTTTTTTTTCTAAATCCCATTAGCATATTAACTGCTTAGTTATGTACTAACATTAATGTGAGGGGAAGATCCTGGTTTTTAACTAGAGGAGCTTTGGCTAAGCTTAGGCTTAGGTGACTACGTTTGATTGGCCCATTATGCCTAATTAGATAACAGCCATATAAACACATACTTCCTCACTTTATTCTTATAATATTTTTTTACATATTCAACGATCATGAACAAAGTAAATCAAAACAAAGAAAAAATGTTCTTTCAAGAACAATTTCTTCAAGTTCCATTCAAGAACACTTGGTGCTTGACTCTGCAATGTAAAAACTAACAATTGTAAACACTGAATGTCCATGGTTGGATAAACCAGATAAACACTGTGTCAAAGTGAAGAAAAATGTATGTAGTAGGTGTGAATTCCCTGTTGCTACATTACATTAGTCAAAAAAGGCTTAGAATTTGGATCTAATACGAAGAACTGTAGCTGTTATAATTAGTGGTATCTAGAAGTACAGAAATGTGGGGGGGAGTGATGCAGATTTAGTGGGAGGGCTTATTGACTTTAGTGGGTGCTAGCTGGGAAAATACTTGAGCATCATATTTTTTCTTAAAAGGAGGGGGGTAGGGAGGAACAAGCTTCTTCCCGCCACCCTTGCGCCATTAGATACCCCACTGATTATAAAATTTGCAGAAGCTACACTACCATACTTTACATATTTGGGATTATTAAAACAAATTATTGTGCGGTATTTTTCTATGTTACCCTATCGTTTTTTCAATAATGGTAACATGTGTATCTATTTGGGGTGGATGTGTAACTTGATGGTTTAGATGTTTCCTTTCTAATTCCAGGGTTCTCAGTTTAAATCCTGTTTCAACATAAAATTCTACATCGGGACTAAAAAACTGCTCTACTTACTAAACCTCTTAAACATCATGTTATTAAACAAGGCCTTAAAAATCAACTAATCTAAAATAAGGCACAATAAAAAAAATGAATAGTTTATCACAACCGCCCGCATGTCTTCTATGGTATTTTGTTTCATATTTTTTTAGTAAAAATAAAAAGCCTCCCTCAATCATGACTTTTCTAACCTATATAGGGTGATAAAATATATATGGGCAATTCCAAGCAAACATGGACATGACACCAAAAATTAAAATCTATGTCACAACTTTTTTTCCACTTCTAAGTTATAGCTAACATGTGTAAGTAAACAGAAATCAATTTTTTTTAAGGTTCTGTGTCGCATTGTGCAAAGGCAGACCTGTTTTCCCCAACTGTCCTCAGATTCATTAAAAATGAGCACACCAAGGA
>NW_022705247.1:120627-150751 GCF_011630105.1 Anneissia japonica
AGATGTGTATAAGAGACCTATATAGGGTGATAAAATATATATTCTTTTTAATGGGCCTAACCTGTAAATATCACCATCTTAAATATGTTTTGACTTCTTACAATAAGTAATGAGTAATTAAACAATAGTCTGTGAAAAATCAATTGATTATAGTGCCCTAATAATACAATTGTAATTAACATGTGTTCTTGATTAATTAGTCCAATCCACGCCAGTGAGACCAATGAGACTGTTTAATTATGATGATGATGACTTCTGCTGGTTAATAATCTAATGTGGTTTTCTAAGGGTACCTTTACAATGTTGAAAACAGAATACCTTGATGGCTTTAACCAACTTCATTGCTAACCTAACAGATTTCGAAAGCTAGGATTTATCGCCTTATAATCTCAACAAAACATGTCTCAATTATTCAATTCAATAAAAACAATAATTACAACAATTAGTATAATATAATCAAATTATTAAATAAAGTTACTTCTTTCACTATAGGATTTTTATATTTAAATCTAACAACAAAATTTTTCGTTACTTGCTTGCTTACACTCCCTCAAGCAAGCAAGAACCACCTGGAAATAAACTCATCTCCCACAAATTCATAATTAATTTCTAAGTTTTTACTTCATTATCAGTTGCCTCATGGAAGTCAGTGCCGATTGGTATTACTATGCGCAGCAAAATAAAATTAAATATGAAAGAAAGCATGACTATATATGGGCACAACATGACTATATATGATACATCATGACTATATATGGGCACATCATGACTATATATGGGCACATTTAACCAGATCTCCTGGAAGGGATTCCTTCAAACTTGGGGGCCCTGCATCCCTCCCAACCCCTGATTATACTGGCTTTTGTATGCCAGGTGATTTACCTGTACCTCACCTGTTTAGAATGTACCTGTACTTACACTTCGGAATATCATGTGCAGAGGCATAGATATGTTGAAATTTATTGCATAATTATTCACAACGCTCACTAAGAAAAATAATACCACCATGTAGCAGTAATTTCTGTGAAAAAAAAAAATAAATAAATTGTCACACAATTTCACAACCCTTATATGGGAATTGGCAAGCTTCTTGTTGGCCAAGAGTTGTTGGACTAAAAGATTTCCATGACCATAAGTTTTAAAACATGTACTGTAAACAATACCTTTGATTTTTGTGGATAGTACTGTGCTGTCTTGTCTAGACAATAAAAAACGAATAAAGAATAAAGCTTAACTGTTGCCCATGTCATCGTTACCATGCTGTTGTTATTGTCATTGTACGTCGTTGTCAATATCATCCATTACCATCATCAAAATGTCACCATCATCATCACCCACAATCACTGTTATCAAAATCAATACTATGTCATCATCATCGTCAAGTTACAATACATTATCATCATCACAAACAACCAAACACTTTTCTCAATGTCGTCGTCATCAATGCAAACATCACCACTGAATTTCATCATCATTAAATGCCATTATCATTATAATAATCATTATTATGTCATCATCATTATAATGTAATGATGATGATGATGATGATGATGATGACATGAATTTCATCATCATTAAATGCCATCATCATTATAATAATCATTATTATGTCATCATCATTATAATGTAATGATGATGATGATGACATAATGATAACAAAGTTAACATTATAATGTCATAATCATCACCTGAAGCTCAGTCCACACTACCAAACCTTATGTGACAAATTTGTGTGATGTGCCCATTATATCATATGGGCTTGACAATGTCACACCATGGACCTACACCCAAGTATGGGCATATCATATTTATTTGTCACATAAAATTTGACAGTGTGGGCAGAGCTTAACAATTTTAACATAATGTGCAACTCTACTTACATTACAGGGATTTCTGGTTTTACAGTTCCAAATTTGGTGGTAAAGATGAACCCTTCTATACTAATTATCAGAAATTGAGCAAATGTAACTAAATTTCCACATCCTGGATATGTACTGTAAAGAAAAAAAAGTTTCAATTTTTACTCCTTTCATTCATCCACACACATTTTTTGTTTTGCATTAATCTAACCTTCGTATAATAATTTCCACATACAGTACTGTATGATACGCAACTATTCTAATTGCTTAAAATAGCCACAGCTAGGGCTAGGCCTAGGCCAGTAGGCTATCCTCACCGAAAAACTAACAATAATACTGTAATTTTATTAGGCCTTAACACTTATACAGAGAGCAATATCTTGACTGTAATTGCTGGCATATTATTATTAAGTCTAAAGAGGGGCCCCTGATTTCAGACCCTAACTAAAGGCTCTAGAAATCCGTCTACTTATAAACTAGGCCTACGTCTCCATACTTTATGCGTTATGTAGGCTAAGCTACACCATGGAGGTATAAAATCTAATTTTATACCTCCATGCATACACTAGCCGGCCCCTACTTCCCTGTCTGTAGTCTAATCTCCTCGGAACCAACAATGAGTACCCGGTAAGTTCATATTTGCCAATGCCTATTTTGTATTTTACAGACTGTAAGTAAATAATTCCCATACTTACGTTACTAGGAGCTCTAAAAATATAACGTTAGAACAACATCCTATAAAAACGAACGCAATTCCTACAAGAGCGTTCATTTTGACGGCTCTTCTGCCGACGTCTCTATAATTTTACTATACTTTTATCGCGATGAACCGGTACGTGTGTTTCTCTCTAGCTCTCTGGCCGCTCTCAGCTGCTGACGTGACGCGTGTACACACAGTACAGAGAGGCGGTACTGGTGTGTCGTGTTTATGATCGCGGGTCAGCTCGTACCTTGTAATCTTGTAATACACATAAATAAAGAGGGCGCTTTCATCATCAACAAAACTTTGCATAATTTTCCACTAGGGAAAGTATCTTCCTCCTATTAATATACTATACTGCCTTTTGTATAATTGGTGTAATTTATTATTCGCATCCACAAGGAAAGTAACTTGCTAAGTCTGGTTTTGTTCTGTTATTGGCTACCAAAATTAATATTCAGATGGTTTGAATCAACTTACCTCAGCAGTGGTCCCCGTCCCCACACAAACATGACGGGGGAGTGGCCAATAAACTGATATATTCAGAGGTCTTAAATAAAAGATTGAATTTAGGCCAACTTTATAGGCTTTAATGTTATAATTACAGCTGACAATAAGCTTGATCACAAGAGCCAGAGTAACAATTTTACCTTTAATGTTACAAGGAATTCCCAAGATAATTACACACACTAACACACACACACACACTTAAGTGAATTAAAATCTAGGTAGAATTCGGTAAAAACAATAGACAGCCAGTGAAGATGTGTATGCCAAGATAGCAATGCTCTGCGAAGTGCTCAGATCCATGTTCAATATCTTGGGTTTTACAGGCCTCTGGTTTTTCTTACATGGATAATAAATGGTACGCATGCTAATTATACATGGATACACTTTCACAAGGACATGATGTAGCAGTGCACACTTACAAGATGGCACCCATCCTATGTAACACGTGTCTTGTGTGAATCACCTTTCATACAAGACAAATGTAAAGTTCAGTCTGACCATCCACTTTATTTGACAAAATCATCACACCATAATATAAGCACATTATAACTATATAATGTACATACAACAGTTTTTTTTTTCAAAAAACTGTTGTATGTACAACAGTTTTTTGAAAAAGAAAATTGGATAATCTAGACAGGACTTCACCCAGGATGGGTGAGTGTGAGGTTTACCAAGATCTTTCCCCTTTCTTCCATGTGCATAACACAATAATTAATGACAATATTTCACTAGTTGTTACATGGGATTTAATGTTCAGATAAGGACATTACAAGTTTACACAACAACAGCGATATTAATTATGATTGACACATTTAATAATTTCTAATTTCAATGATACCAAAATAAAACAAGTTTTGATTAACATACAAAACATAAAATATCTAGTAGAACTATATCGACAAAATCTATTACAAAAGGGCAAAATACTGGTTATTCTGAATATTTCTTCTGAGATTACAACAATGACCAATATTTGATGGTAATAACTTTTTGTGATAAACATATAGACACGCCTTGCTTTGTTAGCCCAACTTGGTTAACAATTATTTCAACTACTATTTTATGGAGATGCTGTTTTATTTTCTGCCGAGATGTGGTTATCAAAAGATGTCCGATTCACCAAAATCAACAAGTATGTATTCTTTTTATATATTTTATATAAGTCTAGAGAATGCCAAATTCATACTACAAATAATGTAATATTACATTGCATTTCTGTGTTATCATGTCAGGATTTCAACTTGACTGCAATGCCCTGCCTTGTTTAACATTCTTTATGTAATCGTAAAAGACCTTTCTTGAACATAAACAAGTATTATGAAAAGATAATAATACTCTACAAATTTACAAGTTAATATTTTTCCCATGTATTTTTTTTTTGTCTATTTTCAATATGCCATATATATACAGCTTGCTGTTAGTATGTGTTCTACTGAGATCTTTGCTAGATCCATCAAAATATTCATCAATTTAATTAATCATTATATAAGTTTGATAATAATAAACTTGAAATATAACCACTTTTAGAGAATGAACTTTCATTATCTCATATGGCTCTCCATTAAAAAAAAAATAACACAATTACAGTTCTCCATCATGTTTTTAAATTGTGTTTATTCATGCAGACCCCATATATGTAAAGTAAAATATACAATTTGCTCTGCTTTATTATGTTTATATGGTCTATAATTGAAAACACATACAATAGCCTTCAATTTTGTCATGGAAGGCATTTTATCTATCAATCAAACAATAATTAATAATCAATCAATCAATATACTGTACTGGACAATGTCTCTGTAGTGGTAGCACAAATTGCCTTGGTAATTCATCCACTTTTGCATTTTCACTGGTAGAACATGATGCATAAAAAAAACCAGTGTTTGGGGGTAGGGGAGTGGTGGGGGGTGAGTGGATGTATTTTTTTGGAGGACAGACAACATGGAAAATATTTCAGAACTATATGATATACAAATGATACTGCTCTTAATACACAATACCTTAACACTTTTAACTGATCGTCCTTTTAACATGTACAGATATACTTCAGCATAACTCGTATTTAAGACTAATAATGATGAACATACAACATTGCAAAGCATATTATCTGAAGAAGCCAAGGTAGATGGTAAAAGCCAGTAGAAATAAAGAACATCATAATGCTGTTATTACTCTTAAAGTGTTGTTTCTACAACTACCAATTCCATAATATACATCTACTGTATTTCAACTATAAATCATTATTGCTGTCTGTGTATGCATTTCATGATTGATACACACACAACAACAGAGTTTACACATTTACTCAATATCCAGGTGAACTTACACCTGTACCTGATAATCAGGTGAGTTTGTGATGGCCATTTTATATTCAGGTTATGTTTTAAACAAAAATATTTTCAATCAACAATGATTCCGAGGTCCGGAAGAAATCTAAAAAATGATTTAATAATAGTAATACTATTCTGCATAAATTGATAAATGATGATTGCAAAAGCATGCATTATTATGATCACAAGTTTTTAGCCTTTTCAGCAGTAGCTTAATAAAAATAGTTCATAAAAACACACACACATATATATATATATATATATATATATATATATATATACATACACATATATATATACATGCATATACATACATACATATATATATATATACATACATACATATATATAATATATATATATAAGTATATATATACATATATATACACATATATATATACACACATATATATATACATATATATATATATATATATATATCCATGCTATACAGAATTCCATTGAATTCCTTAAAACATTCAAAGTCTTGCTACTATCTTCCACCACAGTAATACTAGAATACAAGGTTGGATCATTCCAATATGTATTATTATGATAGTTTATAAAATATTTAAATTTTGGAGCACAACAATTTATATTCTGTACGTGTATATAAACCTAATTTCATAATAAATCGTCTTGAACATAAAAAATAACAAGATTATAAAACTGAAATAATTAAGAATAATCTATTAAAAATTTGTTTTTTTTCCAAAATATTTGTAGATCTTCCTTCTTTTCACCAAGCAAAGGAATGTAGTGTCTTGTCATAGTGATGTACCATTATGTGACTAACCTATACTTCAGGATTCTGTGACAGTTCATCATCAGATGCCTCCACCATGCCTAAGAGTTCTTAATAAGTACTGATGAACTGTTCACAGATGGTATAGATGTCGCATCGAGACATCAAACACTGGATTGGGACCTATGATTAAAAAAACTTCTTAAAGAGCCCGCCACCCTCTACCTTGTAGCAAGGAGTGGCGCATGTGAATAGAGACAATATAATTTAACTGAGCTGTTTGTTTCGTAGGCGATATCACAGGGTACTTGTGTGTGATTTCCAAGTACAGTTAAAAGAGATCAGATGAGATATCGTAAGCGTGCCTTAACATCCACAGCTATCCTGTTTTGGAGTGTAGGATGGGTCTATTTTTACCGCGGTCGGAAATTCATTATATAGATCTTGTTCCGGTTCTTGCGCGAGGGCATTCTTTGCGATGGTTTGGAAAGCTTGGTCAACGTGGATGTTGTCCTTGGCACTGGTCTCAAAGTACGGAATGTTGTTTTTGCTGTCACACCAATTTTGTGCCCTTTTTGTTGATACCTAAAAGAAAAACACAAATTAATTTCATTATCAATCAAAAAGTAAAAGTATAGATGAGTAACTTAATAACAATTTGGAGTGGCCCCTATGGACACACAGTTAGTCACAGCACCACACAAGACTAAAGCATTTGGCATCTACCCACAGGCATTTCCGAACCAGAGCCTTGCGGGTGTCAACGTTCCTATGCATGATACATGACTTTATCAGAAAGAAAATATAAGGTTGGGTCAAATTTATGTGGTGGTTTAACTTGAACAATTCAGGGGAGTGAGTTTTATGGCCCAAGATCGTGATTTTAGACCACATTGGTAATGCTTTATGATAGGCAAATTACAGCAATATGTTTAGCACATCAACAAGGTACATTTCTTAGGCATTTCTAAGTAGGCATTTCTAAGTGTACGGTATTTTCATTTTACAGTAGTTTGGAACAATATCGTGGGTGAGGGAGCTGGCAGTGGCCTACTAGACTACAATATATCCAAAAATGTCTTGGTCCCAATCGTATACGCCAGTTGGGTCCAATCATCTGTCACCGAAAGTTTTCATTGTGATGATCAAGAATGTACACGATCTAGCCCAGGCACTAGGCTAGGCCTAGCCTTGCTGCCGTCACTCTACCTATACCGTATAACAAAGCGACACATGCAGTGCAATCTTAAATTTTACACACATTATTTAAATGTATTTTACATGTTACAGGATTAAACTATTATTAACGTTCTACCACGGCCCTCGTATCGCAGGCCTTGTGCTTTTAGTGGAAAACGACAAGCTAGAAAGTCGTTATGTACCCGACGGTCGGCTGCCTTTATGTCACTTGCCTTCAGTTTGCATTCAAATTCTTTAATTAATTATTATTTGATTGTTATTTGATTTGTTATCATTTCTTGTTCTTAATTATTATTTTATTATTTTCTTTTTCTTGTTTGTTATTATCTCATTATTATCATTATCTTTAATATTTTTATGCTATTTTGTTATTGTTATTGTTACTAATATTATTGTTGTTATTACTATTATTTATATTTATTATTATTATAATTAATACTATTATTACTATTATTATTATTATTTTATTATTATTATTATAATTATTAGTATTTTTGCTCTTTATTGTACAATATATTGTAAAGCGCTAGTGACAACTTCCCTTTTAACTGGCGCTATAGAAATTTTAAAATCTATCTAATCTATCTACCCTATCTACCCATACACAATTTTCATGGTCAAAGTCACAACTTATTCCCCACGACTGACACCTCTGGTAGTGAACCAAAATTTCATTAATTATTTTGTGCACATATTTAGAAATTTAGAATGTACAATAATACAACTTGCTGCTTGAATCAAGGTGAAAACAATTTATTTTAAATAATTAAATTAAATATTGCGCTAAATACATACCATTCTGTTTTCCAAATCAATTTTGTTTCCTAGCACAACAAATGGAAAATTTTCAGGATCCCTTGGACTTGCTTGAATAAGGAACTCATCACGCCAGCTGTCGAGCGATTTGAAAGAGTTTGGAGAGGTTACATCAAACACTAGAACGCAACAGTCTGCACCACGGTAGAAAGCAACCCCTAGACTCTGGAACCTCTCCTGTCCTGCTGTGTCCCATATCTGTTGCATAAAAAAAATTTTGGTTTGTTATGACTTGGATATACTGTATGCTTACCTTCAAGTTTAATATAACTACTTAATCTTATTATGATTTAATACAGTAATTTCTATTCGTTGTATTATAATAATGATGATATTTGCCCTTTAATAGACCGATTTTGCTGAGAGGAACACAAAAATCAACTTCTACAAACCGAACAAACAGTTAAACAGCAATTTCCGGACGAAATAATGCAATAATCATTGCTGTCTAGGAATTAACAACTAGGCCTAGCACAACACCCTGTGAATGAGCCGTTCATACAGCTTGCTCAATCCCTTATCATTGCCACATAGATTATCTATTGATTAAAACAACAGGCCAGTAAACACTAATGTTACATAAAGTGAAAGTTAGGCCTTTCATTGTTTTAATAAAGTGCACTACCGCCTTAGGCCTAATCCTTAAAAAACAATTTGGAATCAACATGAAATGAAGACAGAACTCAAAGCAAGTTTCCACGATGGCTGACTCTTTTTCAGTAAACGTTTAATTCAGATTTGGATGTCGTTAGAATCATCAGTGTAATTACAAATGTATAGATTCACTCGTTCCTTAAAAACAAGTTGCTATTACGGGGGAAATTTGTAGAGAATGAAATTTATATTGTTAGATTTATTTAGATTTAACTCTAAAACAAAACCATGAGGGTTTCTTATTTGTTTTTAATAAATCAGTTTAATCATAAATTTATCGGTTTACACTGAGCTTGTTCCTTTCAGCAAGCTGTAACGCACTAAGAACCTTTGGGCGATCTGACATCATCACAGCCAAGTACATATTTGCCGTTCCATGACCACGCAAAAGAAATTAACCAATTAGCGGGCAGAGTTCAGGAGGCGTGACCTAATGTTTTTCAACAACTGACCAGCAGGTCACATCGTGACCACGAAGATTGTGTTGTGTTTAGAAAAATATGTCAGGCCGAAAATGCACGTAAAAACAATATAAAAATGTTGACTTTTCAAAGGCTAGTGTCATAACGAACTCACAGCCTTTTTCAGCGTCTAGGCCCTAACTGGCCTACAACAGCCTTGTTCGGAAAGGGTTCAATAGAAATGTTCCACAAACCAACTTTCCAGAAAACCAAAAGCCGGTGCGGAGGGGAGTCGGTATTGGGAAAGTGTACTGTACTAGAATTCTCGGCAGGATTAGGGAGCAGAGCTTGTAGGATCTCAGGTCCGATTTATAATTAATATGCCAACCTTAATGAAATTTAATGGAATTTAAATTCATTTTTTTTTAGCTCATATTATCAAAAATAAAGAGAGACTGATTTTTGAGAGCTGCCACTGCAGTTCTTACTTGTGCCCTTGGGTAAAATATATTGCTCTAATTTACATCTACCTCCCCATGGGACGAAAAGTCGTTGGTCCTATGAATATAATTAGCACAGGCACCTGCAAAAGAATTCATTAAACTCAAAAAGAGTAGGGAATTTTCTCTCTGTCTGCTAAAATGCCAGTGCCGCTACCCCCCAGGGACCTAATCTAAAAATCCTTGTTAGTACTCAACAAAGGACCATCATTTTTATTTTGCTACTTTTCCATATAAGGAACAGATTTGTATTACAAGTTCCAAACTCATGATTCTTACCTGCATGGTAACTAGTCTATCGTCAACCATAACCTCTTTTGTCAGGAAGTCCGCTCCAATAGTCGCTTTGTATTGATTGCTGAATTTTTTGTTAACATACTGGTTCATGAGCGAGGTTTTACCAACACTGAGGGAAGAAAAAGGCAGCTTAAAACAATAAAATAAGAGATAATAATTATAATAATAAAAAAAAAATTATTGTAACTTAAAAACACAATGTTAATTCAACAATCTGAGAAAAAGAAAAGATTATGTATCAAGCCATCACAGCGTTGACTTAGCACGAAAATATCTCTACTGAGGATGCATAAAATTTTGAGGAACAGCAGTTATGGATTCAAGTTGGAAAAAAACTGATTTACACATGCAATAGCTACAACAATTTACGAGTCGTACACTTTCCTGTAATTTAATTTTTCCAATGGTGACAGAGTCATAAAGTAAGAAAGTATCATCGCAATTACATAATTTCTTTCTAAATCCGTCAAGACTATCGAATATTCTTTGACAAAAATAACTGTTCAATGCCATTACAGTCATGATGTGCTTATATATAGTCATGATGTGCCTATATATGGTCATGATGTGATGTCTTCATAACCATATTTAGGCATGTCATATATTTTTTTGTCAAATAAAATTACAAATGACAAAATGTTTGAGACGAAATAAATATAAAAACTAACAATGTTTAAAACTTTTGACTGCCAAAGACAGAGATGTCCGTCTTTTAAATCCCAACTGTTGACCGCCAAAAACGGAGATCTCAATTTTTTTTCATTTTCTTTCTTTACCTGATAGAGGGCGTATGTCTGGATTTCTAGAAAATCAGTATTCAGGAGCACATATGCTTCACTATTTCAATGTGACCTATTCTCTGTGACCTGATATTGTGATTTGAATAAAGGCTGGCAGTGGCTGATCTTATTTTTCAAACGCAACTGGCGGTGACAGTGTTAAAAAGCAGCAACATCTTTCTTTATAAATTGTTAATGTAACAAATAATATTGAATTCATGTCAAAATCTTTTGAACATTTTTTCCTAAAACGCAATCATGAAAATGTATAATTTAAAATTAAATTTTGGTAATGTGTATTTCAAAATCAAATCGTTATCATTAAAATAATTGCACTTACCCACTATCACCGAGGATGATTACTTTCAATAAAACCTTTTTCCGTGAAGACATTTTTGCTTTTAATTATTTTTAATCAACCTGTAAGAAAGAAAGTATCAAAATCAGTCTCTGTGTGCTTCTGGCCTAGCAAGCCCCCCCCCCCCTTCTCCCCACCCCTAAATTTGTCAAAATTAATTTATACAAATTGAGAAAAAAAGAAAATTTACTAAAAAAGTCTGAGAGTTAAATTTCCAGTCATATAGAGGTGCCATAATCAACTCCCTGTGCCCCCCCCCCTTCTATTTTTAATTCCTGAATCTGCCACTAATGTCTATCCAGCGATACCCATATGAATTAGACTGTATGCTGTCAAGGAGCGACACCATGCTCCTCAATGAAGGTCAACAATTAATAACACGTATAAAAACAGATACTGAGAGACAGTGTGTAGTTACCGGTAGCCCTTTTGTATTGTTGTTGAGAGGCAACAGATCCACATATTAAACAAACTTACCGAAGCAAAACTCTTTGTTGAACAGCAGAGCGAAACAAGCGATAATAATGACATATTATTCAATGAGATCAAAGTACAGAATGTTATTTAAGCATTTACGAACATTTAAAATGAAAGCAAAAGAAAATTCTAGTAGCCCTTGCATAGATGGAAATTCTGGGCAATACAGTATGCTACAAGAGCAGGCAAACTAGGCTGTGAAAAAATCTACAATAAAATTTACATAACATGACAAGAAATTCATATATTCTTGACAATATACTATATGAACAGTAATAAAACTATTGATAACAAGTTCGCAGAAATGTCAAAATACAGTCGCACTGTTTGTCTACAATCACAGTTATCATAAAATAACCTTTGAATCTAGGTTAAGGAGTATGCAGCACGTACATGATGTTTTACATATGGAACAAAGTAAATAAAGTAAAGTAAATCCATGCCGAGCCACTAGGGCCAATAGAGGCTGGAGGTCATCCCGAGATTCTGTAGCATGAAGTGAATGAGAGTGTGATTCTCTCCCTGGGTGGGACGTTAGTCCACCGCAGGTATACTCCAAGCAGCTTACTGGTAGTACCCATGATACAGCTGGGTAGACTGCAAAGCAATGTAGATAAAGTGCCTTGCTTAAGAACACAAGCGAATGTTTGAGTTGAGACCTCAAGGTTGGGAAACCAAACCATTTCCACTGCGCCAAGACACTTCCACGAAACATATTACTGTATATATATGAAATGGCTTTTTATAATTCAGCATTCATTGTAAAAAAAATGTGAACCTCCCCACCTCCAAGTTAAGGTAGTGCATCGTCTTTCGGATGAGATGTTTAAGCCGTTGGTCCTGTGCGCATTATGGCCCATGCATGTTAAAGAACTAGACTCAGTATATTTAAAATGTAAAGCGTGCAGAGGCTTTTGTTAAAATAATGGTGTTGCACCGATATAATGAATGGTGATGATGAAAATGACAAATATTAATATGATTACCATACAGTCCAAAAAATTGGTCTGTGGCCCAATCACAGTGGTGGTCGATAAAATTATGGAGGAGCAATAAGCAGCATGCGTTAGCAACAGGGAGTATTTTTTATCGCTTAATCCCATTTGGTTGTTTTAACATTAACACGTGCCAGAAGTAAAGTCTGTTTAAATGTTGGTGGTCCCTGCTTCTTTTACAGTTTATTTCAAAAAAACAAAATGAAAAAGCTCGATAAAATAAATTATTTCAACTGAGGGCTAGCATAGAATCCAGATTGTTACCTTGTTACATATGTCCGCCACATGCATACATGATCATGGCACCGCTGCTTATTTGTTTAACAGTGGTAGTAATTTTCTGTTATTAAACTACAATTGTCAACCAAATGAAAGTTTGTTCATGGCTTATACGCCCAAAATGCACATCTGCGATTTATTGGGAGTTTGCTATGCTTTATATTGTTGTAGATTCTTCGGTAACCATTACTTGATTTTGAGAAAACTACATTAATGCAGTGGACCAACGCCATAAGTCCGTTTCTTAATTAAAGCGTGGGGTGACCCAGGTGGGTGATGCAAGGGTCCTGGACAGCTTGATAGAAACTCATCATTTGCGTAATACCTTAGGTTTTACGTCCGAGGTTATTGGTTTTTTTGAAAGCCGAGTTCTGCACGAACTGGTAGACCACTTGCGGATACAATACCAGTAAGAACCTGTATGTAACTTTTTCCCGTTCTTGCCCGAACACACACCTAGAGTATGCATATTTGCTGGCAGAATGCTAAGATATACTACCTATGTACATATAACAATTAAAAACTAATACCCAATTCACATGTACAATTTTAGCAAGGATAGCTGCATGTGAATGCCACAATCTTGGTAAAGTCCCTTGTGAAATCTTGTAATGGGCAATTCCACGGTAACTAAATGACATTCTGACACAGATTTGTATTTTCAAGCACATGTACCACAAGGTAATTTTGCCAATAATCTAAAACAAATACATTTTTTCATAACAAATAGCTTCCTACATATACAGAATGAGTTTTTTTGTGAAAATCATTTTCCGTTATTAAAAAAAATTATAAAAATATGAGCGGTAACTAAATGACGTAAATTCAACAAATGCATTACACCGTGGGACATCATTTTTTTTCTTCACTTTTTGCACTCTGACATATTTATATTCATGAGAAATGAAAAACGAAAAACTTAAAAATTTCAGAATTTAATACTTGTTTGTTTTTCTGTAGCGGCAGTTTAAAGTAAAGCGGCGGGCGTGGCCCAAAATAATGCGCCACAAAATTGAAAATTGATTTACATATGCTAATATCGTCAGAAAGTACAACCCCTATAACCCTGAAAGGTTGTATTATAGGACCATGTCAGGACATATTTTCAATGCTGATTCCAAATCTACAATCAGAAAAGTTGTACCATGTAATAATTAGAAATAGCAAATGTCTGAAAATGGGATGAAAACTTGTCTGGACCATTGTTGAATCTTCGTATTTGAGGAAATATTGCCCATCATCATTTCTCTCATCAGAACATATTTGGCTGAAATACAACCATCCAAATGAGCCTTTTTTTAATGGCCCGCCCCTCACACCTACCCCTCCCCCAATATCACAAGAAAAAATTTTTGATATACAGTATGTTGAAGAGTATTCCTAATGACATTATAACAACTTTCAATGTCTTACTAAATAATATTTAGAAATTCATGTTCTTTGAATACCTATGTTTTAACCCCGGTTTTAACACATCCTCAATTGACATAAATACACCTTTAGCCATATTCGCATTGGATTAAATTTGACCAAGACTAACAGGAAAATTCAATAGTTTTGCAATGTGTTTGGTATTGGCATGTGCTCAGAGATATTGTACTAAAAGTCATACTATTCATACTGAATTATCTAGCTCGGTAAAAATAGCATGGTCAATCTTCATGCATCTGGGCACACTTCGCTCAGCAATAAAGCTAGCCGAGATGCTGGTTAGCCAGTGCGAACAAGGATAAAGACCTTTGGCAGGAAAGTATCTAATCACAAATGATCAGTAATGAATTAAAATGTTGTCACAAAATTGCAGTCTATTTATTTCAAATAAACAACATCAAAACCAGACCTAAACAGTAACAGGCCCTTGTCTGTGAGAAAATTCCAAATAAGAAACTGATCATTTGCATAATAATTAAGCTATTCAGTGGAAATTTTTAAAATACTTTATTATATAAGCCTCAAATAACATCCTTGTGAGTATATAAACTTGACAATTTATTCAATAACATACTTCATTGCCACTAAACTGAACTGTTTTAATACAAATTTTGACTTGTCATTGTGTTACCGTCATTTAGTTACCGGTTCGGAAACTAAATGACATATTTAATATGCTGATAACTTATTAACAAAAATGAATTAGGGAATAAAATTAATGCCACTAAATAGCCCTACTAAAACTAGCTTTGTATATAAAGTTGCATTGTTTAATCATTTATATTTTTTGTAAAAAATTAACTTATTGTTGTTTTTCGGTAACTAAATGACATATTCATTGGGTTTAATATTTCCACATTTTGATTAATAAAAAATAAGGCAAAAGTAAATTTGAATGAAAATATGTTCATAGTAACCCATTTTAACATATTAAACTAGATTTTATTATAATTTCAAGTTTTATCTTAGTCTATTTTTGTAAGGTTTTTTGTGTAATTTTATCAAAATAAAAAAATAATTTATTGACATATTTTAATTAATATTTAACAATACTTCTGATTTGAAATTTTAAAATCTGAGTTTACATCTTGAAAGCATATGTTTTAAGCTTTAATTAGACACCAAAACTGTAAATATAGAATGAATATGAAAATTTAGGTGCTTTGTCCATTTTGCATGGAATTGCCCTAATATCTTGTAACAACTTGTAATCTTCACCGGCCTTGAAGTGGCCTGTAAAGATTACAATTTGTTACAGTACATGCTCAATGGTTTTTTGGGTGAAAGGAAGCTCCCATCGATGTGATAAATGAGGCGAAAAAAGCGCACTCTAATTCTAAATGAACCGCAATCAAGTTTTATAAGCTTGTTAAAAAAAAGACAACGGCGGAAAAATGTATTATCTGGACTGCTTGTTGCATGTTACAGCAACACCGGTAAGATCCAGGAATCAGGCTAGCTAGTCCTACGCCTAGCCTAGGGTAGGATTTTCTGCCGGCCAAGTTGGCCAAGCAATCGGGCATACGCTAGCCTCCTAGGCCTAACTCATCTTCACCTAAAGGCACATAGGGATTAGCGCTGTTTGTGCTAGATCCCTCTTTACAATTTTATAATGTACATACTGCATGCCCATCTATCCTTTGATTTAATGGTTCGCGATATTTCTTCCAATATATTACAGTACATGGTTTGTAAATGTACATGTGAAAACGATTGACCTAAACTCGTGAGATCATTTGTGTCACCACTTTTTAAAACATTTGGTGTACAATACATGTGAATTGGGTATAAGCCTACATACTCCTTAAATTAAAATAGCGTTTACAGTATGCTGGAAGTTTCTACAGTACAGTTATGGTTGACATGGATGTTTTTTGGGGTTTTAAATATTTCATTTTTGTCATTAAAAATTCTGAATTGGGAATTTGGAATGAGAAATTTTGGCTGGGCCCCTGGGGACCTGTGTTGGTCATACTGTACAGTACTTCATGTCTACTACCTTGGCTTTAACTCTCATGCAAGAGTTATTCTACTGTAGGAGCCGGGTGATCGATTCCTAGACCCGGCTCCAAGAATGCTAGCAGGATTTGACCTGGGGGTATTTATTATATGCTGCTACACCGTTCCTCTAATAATATCAATTGCAGTTATTTTGCCTAATTAAACATTTATATTATGATACTTTAAATGCATTTACCACCTTAAATCCCTAATTAAAAACAATTTGATATGCATTCTACTGGCTATATTGCAACAGGACTGGTTCATTGCAATAAACAAGGAAATTAACAAAGGCTATTGTGAAGCTTACAAGTTCCTCTTTCATAACAGCAATGAAGATGAGGTACATAGTAGCTTATGGCCGTGTCACACCTTGACGATTTAGTCAGCATATGCCAAACGTATCAAAATTTCTTTAAAACGCTGCTTTTTTTCAACTTTGGGCACATTCATAGTGAATTCATAACGTATTGGACATATAAATAACGTATTGGTAAATTATATTGAACGTTTATATTCAACGTTCTTCAGCATGCTCTTAACTTATACGAAACTTACCAATAACTTATTTGACTTATTCGCCATTTTTTTCATATGTTGGCATACGCTGGCTAAATCGTCAAGGTGTGACAGGGCCATTATTAACTAACAATCTTAAAGCAAAACCATTCTGCTCATGAAGTGAACTTCTTTAGGTTACTGTGTGAACAAAAGCTATGGGTTTTTTTTAAATAAAATTTGTTGATTTGTAAAGCTTCTGCCTGTAATTCTAATGTATATTTTTGACTAACATATAATTTTTTGCCAAGTAGGACAATTGTTTCTTATTTCTATAGCATACTGAACAAAATCGTCAAAAGGTCTTAAAAAACAAATACAGTAACACATATTAAGTGGACAGCTCCAGGACTAAACAATGTGTCCCCTGATATAAGGATATCCCCTGCGTAGGGATTGGCCATAGTGTAAACAAATATACACTTTCTCTTGTTCTGTGGCCAAAAAAAAGTCTCCTAAGTAGGGGTGTCCGAAAGGAAGTGTTCTACTGAAGTACCTTTAATTATATTCTGAAGTTTTGTGTAAGCAACTTGATCACTAATGGCTACAAGATTTACATACTTTACGGTAGGTTTCAAAGTGTATGAATTAAAAAATGTTTAAAGCCAAAATATTAATCAAGACAATTATTAGGCAAAAAAAGTTTAAAAATTAAAAAAAATTGTGTTCCCCACAAAAAGTAGAGAGACATTTGGAATTTGGGGTGGGTCAAATTATTTTAGACCATTTTATAAGGTTCATTGCCAACCACCAGGCAAGGATGTTGATAGCTTTCTATTAAAAATTGGAATGCTAATAAATTTAAGAATTTTGGTAATTAATGTCTGTAATTAATTTACGTTTCTCTTGTTCGTCTCCATCTTGAGTACTATAGTGTTGTGTCTAATAGTTTCTCTAGTCATTGTACCCGTCTCCAAAAACTCCAGGATTATTTTGTTCATTTTGTTCACGCTACTTGTTGTTGTCACCCTAGACTATTTCTCTTCCCTTGATTCTCGTCGTTCGTTGTTTGATCTTCAAAGTAATTCAGCACAATGATGCTGTAAGTTATGGGTTATTCTCCTATCTTTACTTTTCAGTTTATGTACAATTGTATGAATTTCCGTTTTGATTGTGATTCAATGTCTCAAGTCTCTTTTTATGTTAAAGCTGTTGGTTGCCATAATATGACATTTTCTTTAATAATAAATGTTTTTGTAGTAAAAATTTTAAAGATTGTTTAAAGTTTCTATTCTCTTTTATAATTTAGCTTTTTAGATCCATTCTGTAAGTGACAGGTTTCCTGTTGAATGTGATTATATAAAAAATCAGTGAACATTAAATTGATTTTATCTGTAATTTATTTAATACTTTTAAGGGAGTTAGGCCTATGTATCTTTTTTTTAATTTAATTTTTGTAGTTTTATCTCCTATATTTCACCAAACACTAGAAAAGAAAGATAAGCTCGGAGACGAAAAAAAAAAAAATATTGAAAAGATGAAAATAAGAATTAAGAAAAGAAAGAAAATATCAAAGTAAAAAAAAAATTAAGTTCTGATGATGTATTGTAATAAAAGGAAACAAATTATGAAGAAAAAAGAACCCAAAAATAAAAATTGCCGAATAAAAACTGCTGGAAAATTAAGTGCGCAGGAAAATATTTATGCTGTTTTACTGGTGTTGAATTGGTGTTAAATAGGACGCATAGCTACCGGTAGGCCTAATTTCATGCAAAATTTGCAGATAAATTGGCGCCGTTTCCAAATGGGCAGAGGGATTTCTGGGCCTAAATTCTTTTTAACCGTGGACATTGTTCCGACGATTTACATGCAAATCCAAAGTGTTGATTGACCCTAAACCTCGATTAAACTTCTCTCTATCTTCGAAATATATGTTGAAAGAATAACCTTCCTATCCAAACCCTAATGTTTGCGCAGGGAATAATAATAGTTAATACACAAAATCTAAATATATATTTTTAAGCCTCGGCCTAGCCTAGGGCTAATTCAATTTAAAAGTGGGATACTTACAAAGTGTGGTAAAAACTTGTAAGTGCATTAGCGACATATTTCCTATGAAACCAGCCTGTTCTGATAACTGAAGTATAACTACGAGAAAAGACTCTCCTTTCAAGCCTGCCAAATCTTCAAGTTAGAAACTTCACATACGACAAACACACAGCAGAGACTACTCCCGTGCCGTGTCATTCTTTTTCCATACAGCTGATGAATATTTTTAGGCCTAACGTAGGCCTAGCTTTCTTTGTCAAATAACACTGATTCCCTATATTCAAACAAATTCTTATCTACTTATAAGTAAGGATGAACAATTGGAAATATAAAGGAGTGTGTACAATACCTATACTTTCAATAATAAACTCAATTGTCAAGAATTTATACAGTAATATGTTGATTTGTAGAATCGTCACTTTATCTTTTCCCACACGACAGATTATCGCATTGCAAAGGCATAGCGGACGAAAGAAAAGGGGAGGTCACGAGATTCTAAACGTCATATCTATTTTTTCCCACAATGCATCATGAGATATCCAAACTTCAGAATATTACATAAAACGTTCTTTGCTTGAATTGTCGTTACATGGGCGTTACTATCGTGGGATTATAAAATGGTTTTCTCTGTAGTAACATATAAGGCCTACTATTTGTCATCAGTCACTGTACTCTTTTTCACTATTTTATCATTAAATGTAGATATGTAAACACTTCAATAAAATTAAAGTAGTCCAAGTACAATTATCATGGAAATTGTATTCAATACATTATTTATTTATTTTAACCATATTTAATGAAGGTGAACCATCCAGCAGAATCTGATCACTTGGGACCCTAAACATGTAACAATGAAAATTATAGCTACAAATTTAAATCAGAATCAGAATATAAAATATAAAGCATACAAACATTACTATGTAGAATTAATATAACTAAAATATGATAATAAATTCGCTGCAATCCAAAGCATTTATTGTCCTATATACAATAAAATACATTAGAAATTTTTTTTGGACAGTACAAATATTTTAAAGGAAAAAAAATAAAACATCAAGACAACACAAAAACATCATTAAGGAAAAAATATACATATAAGTTTATAATTAGACATTTATGAAACTTTAGATTTTATATACAAAATTCAAACTAATAACATTATTAAAAATACCTTACATAAGCCTATTAAATATCAGTTAAATACATTAAAAATCTTATATACAATATTTAAAATCATTTTTATTATAATTATCATCTTTAATAGAAATATTATTGAAAATAGAAAAGACTAATACAGCAAAAAAATTAACATAAAAAAATTACAATGTAAATAGTGGAATAATAATTCATTCATTCTAAAATGAAGAAATAATAAATAAACGGATTGTGAGACCTGATTATTAAACAATTTAATAGATGTTGGAATTAATTATTTATTATATCGGCTGGTGCCAGGGGCAGATCTAGAGGGGGAGGTTCTCCCCTTTTGGAAAGTCAAAAAGAAAAAAAAAAAAAACAGAAAGAAAGAAAAAGAAATGAATAATCGCCCCAAACGCCTCAGAGGATATTTTCGGGCGTCTAGAAAACAAAATTTCGCGGGGGCATGCACCACCCCCTCCCTCCCCCGGGTAGTATTGTGTCTCGATCGGCTATCCCCCCCCCCCAAAGGAATCTCTGGATCCCTGGGTTCGGGTGTAATGCGACATAATGCGAAGTGATGAGGGAAGGAAATTATATTCGAGAAATAGGGGATAGAATAGGCCTACGTGTGACCATGCTCAAAACAGCATTATTATGTTTATACTATAGTATCACATAAATTTGATGTTGTAATCTTACTCGCTCTATTGTGTAATTTTTTTTTTTTTAAGTAGACCTTTGTCTTTAGTGTTAAGACTTCCACTCGAGACGATCAAACAAGAATATATCATAATGGATATCATCGACGTATATGCAAATTATTGCAAAAACCAATATAATTAAGTTCAAATAAGAAATTAAATATATACATGAATAAGTATCTTCTCATTAAGAATATAGAATACCGGTAACTTAGCAAACAATATCAAGTCTTAAAATAAGAAGAAAGCTACTAGCTACTGTAATGAAAGGAAACACCCAGGGAACAGTGAAATTATTTAATGATTTGATGATTAAATTTCACTGTTCCCTGAAACACCCAATATTTAAAACTTGTAATACACTTTCTTTAACTCCCTAATGTCTATAAGTGGACTCACATGGCAACTTTTTATATAAGATATAATATCAAATCCCAACGTAAAATACACAGCTGGCAAGAACTGTATTTTTTCAATTTAAAAATACTAAAAAATAATTAAGTAAATGGCTACTAGAATTTACCGAGAATTCGAATTAAATTATTGTATAACAGGTTACGATATTGTTTGATATTCCAAAGTGAGGGGCTCCTCGTAATCAACAACTAAAATGCATGGGCCCCCGACACTATCATACCCCGAGCCCCTTGATTGTCGTTAAAATTGAGTAGAAGTGATGTATATAAAAAACAAGATCTTTGTTCAGATACTCGACTTTCCTTGACAAAATAATGCTTGTTAATATATAAAGTAGCTTACTTTGCAATTTACATTAGGCCTAAACATATTTTAAACTTTTAAACACATCTAGATGGGTATAAGAGACAGATATATATATATATATATATATATACATACATATACACATATACATATATATGTATATATGTATATATATATATATACACATATACATATATACATACACACACAAAAACCTACATATACATACATATACATAAACAAATACATGAGCAAACACCCAAACAAAAATAAATAAACACACAAATATACAACTGGCTTATTAAATAACTTCACATGCTTAATTCCAAAACACTTCAAATATATTTTTTTCTGTTTGTACATTTCACAGATTCATTTAAACCTGTATTTGATGGTTGCCAGAATCACATTTTGATATAAAAATGTATAGGTTTACCACTATGACTACGATTAGATATTGAGCACATTTGTTCATATAACCAGACAGAATTCATTTTGTTTACCATTACTCAATGATTTGATTCTATTTTCTTTAGTTGTTTGTACCGTACCGTACTATTTACTCAATAAATTTGATTATATTTTCTTTTATTGTTTGTACCGTACATTACATATATATAGTATATATACATACATACACATACACACACATACATACATATATATATATATATATTTTTTTTTTCCAAAAAGTGTAATCATGTGATGCTGTATATTCTACGTCAGATACATAGAATGAGTAACAAATAATGAGAGTAACAATAATGAATAACAACAAAAAACAAACATATAATGTTAATAAATAATTTGAAAATACGGAATTTTATTTACTTTTTTTTTTATTAAGATTTTTATTTCCTTAGTCGTATTACCTTACTCACCTTTTACTCTTTTCTCCATATCTTTTTTCCCCTTTTCCCTTTATTTGCTTTCATACTTACATGCTTATAATTTATGCGACTTCGTCGGAGCTTCCGGGCGTCCGCATAGACAGCGGAAGTTCAGAATCCCGGCTGGGAAAACATTCTATTGTTCTATCTTTTATCCCTTGTCGGCGCCCTGGTCCCTCCTCAGCCTGCAGGCCCGTACGCAGGATTTTTATTGGGTGGGTGCGAATTTGTAGAGATTGGACCAAAATTTGAGGGGGCCACATAGGGGAGGGGATCCTGCTGGGAACGAGGGGGCGGAATGGTCGTAGTTAATCGATTTCTGAATATGCATTTACGGTTTTCAGTGGCGGATCTAGAAATTTGAAGAGGGGCCAGGGTGGGACTTTCACAGATGGAGGAAATACCACCTCAGCCCCACCATGGTTGAGGCTGAGGAGAAGACGATTTATGACCATGGCACCTTTAAAATGGCCAGAAATTGCACTCCCATACAATTTGAATATCATTTTCTCTTTTCCCAATTTTTTAAATTTTTTTTAATTTGTTATTTTTAAAAATTGAGGGGGAACTAGATTCAGTTGGGCTTCTTGAATCCCCTACTGTCAGAGGCGGATTTATTAATTTGATATAGTGGGGCAAGGGAAGGAATTTTACAGTTTGAGAGTCCGTGACACCTCAGCCCCACCATAGTTGAGCCTGAGGTAAGAACATTTATGATTATGGCACCTCTATGTGGCCGGAGATGGGGGTAGGGGTGGTGCTTGGGGAACCCCTGCTGCTGGGATCGAGGTGGTGGAGCGCAGGCATTTATGATAATTTGTGGTCGTATTTAATCGATTTCTGAAGAGGCACATGGTTTTAGTGGTGGGTCTACGCATTTCATGAGAGGCCAGGGAGGGACTTCATAGATGGAGGAAATACCACTGTCAGTGGCGGATTTAGGAATTTGATATAGAGAGGAAGGGGGTGGGGAGCGAAGGATTTTACAGATTGAGAGCAATGCAGTAGCCAGTTGTTGGGATCCGGGACAGTCCTACACAATTTTTTCAATGGGTCCACATTTTAAAAATTGGTCCAAATTATGCAATTTCATGCATACAATGAGCCCACTTTATATAAAATGGCTACAGATTTCTATTAATAACCTAAAATGGGTAAAATTTTAAGAAAATGGGTCCAGATTTTGTATATTTTTGCGTAAAATGGGTCACCTTTTAAGAAACTGGGTCCACTATTTGAATTTACGTGTAAATCCACCCTGATATTGTCCCGCAGTGATTGAAAATCTTGGCTACGGCATTGATTAAGAGTTGATAACACCACAGCCCCACAATTGGGCCTGACGTAAGAAAATTCATGATTATGGCACCTCTAGATGGCCGGAGATGGCACTCTCAGACTTAAATTTTGATATAAATTTCTTTTCTTTTTAAAAATAATTTTGAAAATTAGGGGTGGGGGAGTGGTGATTTTTTATTTTTGTACCCTCGAAAATGTGGACCTTTGATAATTTGTAGGGGGGTGGTGCATGCGCACCCGTCGCACTCCACCCCCTGCATCTATTTTACAGTCGCATCAATCAACGAATGAGTACAGATAACATGGAGATTGTGGGTTCGATTCCCACCCGAACCATTTTTGTTATATATATAATTTGAATATTTTTATAATCTATTTTTTAACATGATTTTTTAAAATAAAACGGACTTAAAATAATATTCATTCATAATAATTATTTTGAATATTTAATAACAACATAAGATATATTGCTAGTTAGTCTTGTAGTCGACTGACTGGTACTTGTGGTACAAAGGTTCATCGCATTTATGGCTTAGGGGTCGCGGTGCTTCCTCCCTCCGTTTAGTCGAGCTAGTGAAACAACGGCTTGAGGTCGTAGGTTTAATTCGTACATGAAACTTTTTTTTTTTAGTATTTGGGCACTTACTGAGTATTCGGTACGATAACACGCCATGTAGAGCAAATAATCACTCCTATTTCTTGAGGCAAACTCACATCTTAATAACATTTTCAATGGTGTTCATCTCGCTAGATAACGGGAGGTCGTGGGTTCGATTCCCACCCCAACCATTTTTTTAATTTAAATTTTATTAATGGCTAGTATTTGGGGATACATTTAATTTCATTTTGTTTTATTGGCACAAACGGCCCATCTAGGGGCTGCGTCAACAAAAGTCCGCCATAGCCCCTGGAATCAAGGGCGCAGATCTGTTTTGAAAGGTGGGGGGGATTTCGTGTGACCACACCCACCTGAACCCCACCATGGTTGGGGCTGAGGTGGGAAAATTGGGGAAATAATACCTCTAGATGGCGGGAAATGACACTCTTATATAGTAAAATTCGTAGTCGTTACATCACAATTATATAATTTAAATGAAGGAGATAAAAAAGTGCCAAAAAATTTCTCTTGATCTTTTATCAGCCATTTTCGGCAACCATAGGGATCCAATTAATATATGTGATGTACCATAGGAAATAAAACTTAAAGACATTGCCTTAGATGTATTTATTTTACTTTACATACTTCAAAGCCATGAGTCAACATCCACCTCAACCCTACCATGGTTGAGGCTGAGGTGGCAAAATTAGAGGAAATAGTACCTCAAGCTGGCCTGAAATGATACACTTATATAGTAAAAGTCATCATCATAACATCACCATGGAAAAACACCACAATTCGTCGGGGAGAAAAAAAATAGGCCTGTATGTATTTCTACATCTATAAAATGGATTAAATAGCCTTTGAAGTCCCTAATGTAATTGTTCGGGGGCTTCGCCCCTTATACAATTTTGAGCGACGCCCGAACCACACCCAATTTGCTCTCTCAAGGGAAACTCCAGTTGTCTGCCAGAGATAGCGATTTTCACGTGTAGAAACAATTTCTTTGTTTATGTATGTATAATACTCTCACTCCAATAATCATGCCCGTAGCGTAACGACATATTATTAACTTAATTTGTGGGAGGTTCGTTTCACTGGAAAGTGGACCCTTAGGCTTATATGATCTCCGAAACTCAGGAGAACATTGTAATTATATCTAGGAATATCAATTTTTCGTTTTTAAATGCGGACCTATACAGAATCCCTGGGAATGACGTCTCCTGCAAATCGGTGGAAGGCCTCACACGCACTCCCGCGGGCAAACGAGCAATAAACTATTTCCCGCAACGCAAATTTATGTTTTTACTCAGGGGCGGATCCAGAGATAGGCCTATCCGAAAGAGGGAGGGGCGAAAGTGGGCCGATCGAGATAACACTAACATGGGGATCCGGTGGCATGCCCCCGCATTTTTTTGTTTTTTAGGCGCCCGAAAATAACCTCTGAGGCGTGTTTGGGCGATAAATTGTTTCTTTTCTTTCTTTATTTCCCCTTTTTCCTACTTTCCAAAAGAGGGAGGGGTCCCCCTAAATCTTCCCCTGTTACTACTGTATTATCAAGTCTCCCAAAAGTCTTTGTCCTGGTATGTGTTATCTCATTTAAACAGGTCTCCATGATGTGGATTCTTCTAACTTGGGACCTTGTTTAGTGCCGGTCTTCAATTATGAGGGATTCGATTATACACCAAAAACTATGGCTTTGGCAGATCACTAGAAATTTTCCACTACTTTTAAGATATGATTTTTGTGCAGTATTTTAACAGATTACAGATATAAACAAATACCGATGTTTTGTCAGCGGTAGCTCCCCAGACATTTTCATGTGGGCTCCGGGCATGTTTAACAGAGTCTGAACCAAGGGACCGAAGAGCCTCGATCAGGGTAAAGGAATAAAAATGGCCCTGGTTCATAGGGAGAGTTACCGTTTTTTATCGCTTATTAAGGACCAAAATTATGCTTTTAGACCACACAATTGTAATATTGGGGATAACGTTTTGGATAGGTAAAAACCAATGTGGCGTCGGACGAGGGTGGGGAAGGCAGGGGTGGCGCCAGGACCTGCTCGACGGAGAGGCTAAAGGCCCCGACGGGGGGGGGGGCTAGTGTAGCGAATCGAGTCTCGATTGGCTGGGGGCCAGGGGGCCGCCCAGAGCCCCGGTGGGGTCCAGGGGGCGAAGCCCCCTGGAAGCCACGGATATTTGAATTATGGCGAAATTTTATTACTTATTTGATAGGCATCGAGTTACTATAATATGACTTCATGTAGGCTATGCTTTCTAATGTTGACATCAGCTTCCAAAACCAAAACATTTTGAATAAAGCAAGAAACAAAGAGTATGCAATGTAACCATCTAATTTATTTTCAAATCCTCCTTCTTGAAAGTGAAATTCTATATTTTGGAAATTTTGGTCGAGGTTGCTTCACCTATCACGATGTATTCGAACCATCATGAGGCTATCTAAATGAGCATTTGTCATAACAGAACGCAAATTATTTTTAAGTAGTCTCATTGAATTATTATTATTATTATTATTATTATTATTATTATTATTATTATTATTATTGTTATTGTTATTGTGGTTGTTGTTGTGATGAAAAGTTAACACAAACGATATGGTGGCTAAACGAATATTACATGTAAATATTTTTTTTTATTTGTTTGTTCCCCGACAAATTTTATCGTCTTCCCCGACGGGGGGCTATGTTTCCCCGACAGGGGGGGCTATATCCCCCCTCTGGTGCCACCCCTGGGGGAGAGCCTGTCCGACGTGGGGGTGAGGGATGCTAGTTGTGTTTTTTTGTACAGTGCTCCATACTGAATACCAATGGTGAAGTTTTTCTTATTACATGGATATTTGGTAGATGTGGCTGCAGAGAAATTGTAATAATGTATCAATAACAGCTACAGCAATCCATTCTGAAACACAAAATGTTCCTTCAATAAATATAGGCATAGGCCTACATTAAATTATATAGGGATTTTATTGCATCAAAAAATATTATGATGATATAGGACGAAAAAAAAAACAACAAAAAGGGTCCACTAATTAGTTTTAAACAACAAAAAGGCATCTCTGACTGTCTTTCACGCGAAAACATTTACCTTCATTTGACAATGACAGCAGACGTACCTTTTTATAAACTCTTCTTTGAACGGCATCAGGAGTAAGACTGCAAAAATGGCGCAATTTAAATGGAACGATTGATTGATTGATTGATGAATTGATTGATTGATTAATTGAGTGGCGCTACAAAACTACATGGTGCAGGTTCATTAACATATCAATTTTGATATTAGTACAATCAATCAATCAATCAAGCAGCATTAATCAATCAGCATTTCATCGATCAATCAATAAACCAACCAACAATCAATCGATCATCAACCAATCAGGTAATTAAACTCTCAATCAATTAATCATCTATCAATTATTAATCAATCAATAAACAATCAATCAATCAATCAATCTATCAATAAAACAACCAATTGAACCAATCAGTCATTACCTTCTGCAGTATAGGTATACTGTCAGGGGCGGATTTAGAGGGGGGCTTAACAGGCTTTAGGCCCCCCCCCCCTAAAATTTCATAGCCACTTCTTCTTAACTGCTTTTTGAAGGTCCAAATTAAAATATCGTTTAATGTTTTCTTCACACACATCATATTTATGGGCTAAACATTTTACAGTAGTTGTTTTTCAGTGATAAAATAAAAGTGAAATACGTTTTTTAACCGATCAGCGGACAAAAAAAATAGCAAAGAAAGCTGCTTTTGCCCTGCCTTCATGCTCAAATCTCGAAGCAAAGGCCGTTGTGTAGCGGTCTCAACGTTTGTATAATACACTAAACTTTTCGTGTCGCGCGGGTTTGTTCTTGTCTAGTCTTTCCTGGATTGCTTGCGGTCAGAGGTATTTGAATGTGTGTAAATAAACTAATAAACTAAAATGTGGGCGTCGATTGGTGGGGACAGGGGGACGCGTCCCCCTAATTTTCAAAGTGGGGGGACATAGTATCGATTGTTCCCCCCCCCCCAATTTTCACCAATCTTCTATAATTAAAACCCCACTTTTACAAGCGAATGGAAAGAATAACAATTACGCATGACTCGTGAATTTTGTCTGTTCACTTTTCTAAGTGTGGTACGTATTTTCCGGACCAAAACCAAGTAAAAACGCAATTGTTTAAACATTTTGTAACCATCTCAGAAACCCACTAGATCGATTTTATGGGTGCAACGACTATCAGAGACTAAATGTATTGTGAAAACAATGTACTGAACCTTGCTGAAATTGGAAGCATGTATCCTTATTAGGCCAATATTTTTACAAACTCAAAAGTGCACAATTTCTAATATAAACGATTTATTCTTTTTGTATATTATTATGACCCGTACGTATATACTAGTGTTTAATATTATCTACATACATAGGATTGCTATTTTTTCTAATTTCACGGATATGGTGTCTACCTATTTCGATTAAGTGATAAGCCTACCAAAAGTTAACAAACTCTAGTGTTACGTTGACGCACTCTCGCAATGACGCCATAATAATCAGTGGCAGATTCAAGTGGGGCCGAGCCGGCCCTAATTTTTTCAAAATTATTTTTTTTAAATGGAAAAAAAAACAAAGGAAAATTAGAATTAGAATTTAGGTCTGAGAGTGCCATTTCTGGCAATCTAAAGGTGTCATAATCATAAATTTTCTTACTTCAGCCCCAACCATGGTGGGGCTGAGGTGGTAGTCCAGCTACACTCTCCATCTGTAAAAGTCCCTCTCTGGGCCCAGCTTTATTTCAAATTACTGGATCAGCCACTGGATATTTTAAAAATTTCGTATGGAAATAAATGTTAATTGCATTGCTTAAAATAAATTAAAAGACTATATGCGCCAGAGCTTCTGGGGCTTCGCCCACTGGTCCCTAACCATTGTTTGGGCATACGGCCCAAGGCTTTATTTTTCATCTCGTCCCCCCACTTTCAGCCACGGATCGACGCCCTTGGGTCAGAGGCAGGTATTTAAACGCTTGTATGATACACCGATGTGAAGACCACATCTTTACATTGAAAAGTATTTTATCTTGCCGTTCCTTTGAAAATAAAACTACGTATCTAGCCTTCCTTGACTTCCGAAAAGCATTTGACAGTGTATGGCGTAATGGTCTCCTTAAATCAGCCTGGGATGCAGGCATAAGAGGACAAATTTGGAGAATCATTAGTTCACTATATGACAACGTTAAATCTAAAGTAAAAATTGGGAAAAATATGACTAAGGAATTTCCAATTCATAAAGGCGCTAAACAAGGATGCGTGCTTTCTCCCATTTTATTTTCAATATTTATTAATGAATTTGTTAAACTTCTTCGTGAAAGCAACTTAGGTGTGACTATGAATGGTATTTGGATGGGAGGGCTCTTTTGGGCCGACGATGTAGTTTTAATAGCTAATAGTGAAAATGAAATGAAAAAAATGTTAGAAATTGCAAGTAGATTTGCCAAGGAATGGAAGTTAGGTTTTAATCATGAAAAATCCAATATTATGGTCGTTGGGAAAAGAATTAATAATAATAAAGAATGGAAATTAGGCAACAAGTTTATAAGTGAAGTAAACAGCTACAAATATTTAGGCGTTTATATCTCTTCAAACCTAAGTGAGCATACTCAATATCAGCATGTAATTCAAAAGGGCAATCGTCTTATTGCTTATATTAAAGGTATTGTAGCTAATCTAGATAACTTTAATCGTGTTTACTATGGAAATATTTTATGGAAGACTATTGCACTTCCATCAATAAATTATTCATGTAGCATTTGGTTTAACAAATCCAAGAAGGATATTGAAGATCTGGAGAAAGTACAAATTCAAATGGCCCGTTTTCTTTTAAAAGCCCCTC
>NW_022705247.1:151277-152865 GCF_011630105.1 Anneissia japonica
TGTAAATGGTCAAATGATGTTTCAGGCATTTGCACCCTATGTGAAAGTGGAGAAATTGAAGATGTCAAGCATTTTTTACTATTAAAAATTGCCCTGCTTATAATATCGTTAGAAAACAACATTTAACAAATCTTGAAAATGACCTTCTACTTTGTAACGATTATGATACATGGACACTTTTTTCAACAACAAATGACGATATTAAACTTCAATATGTATTAGGAGGAAATTCAGTTTTTATTTGTGATGAATCTACCTCTATTTTTGATAATTTCTGTAAAAAATACATCATGAATGCTTGGGAGAAACGCTCACAACTAAAAAATTCACAACAATAGTTTACTGTAAATGTATCGCTGCTTATCAAATTGTTTAAAAAAAAAAATTTTTTTTTTTTTTTTTTTTTTTTTTTGTTTACCACAAGTGGGCACTACATCTTAGTCTGTAATCCTTAAGTTTTGTAGGTCTACCTTGGTATTATCTTGTTGTTGTAATGTGTTTTCATCTTTAGATTTTATATTTTGTAGGTTAGTTATTTTAAGCATTTACTTTACAGTTGACCTGTAAATATTTCTGAGTATGAAATGTGAAGTGAAATGTTATCTCATCTAATTTCATATGTTATTTTTCTACCTTTCTTTAATTTTGTAATATTATTTACAGTCGATTGTTATTCATTTTGTTTGTTAAATTTTCCCCCTTTTTTTTTTGTTTTTGTCTGTACGAACGCACCAATTGATATTGAGTGCCACCGATTCAAAGGTGTATGATCAAATAAACAAATAAATAAATAAATAAATAAGACTAGAGCGCTAAACCCCAATGTATTCGATGTTCGAAATACGCAGAACTGTGTGTGTGTACCATCCAAGATGGTTGCCATAGATTTAGCCAATCAAATTTCGCTAAGCACCATCGTTTGCAATTGCGCCCTCAATTTACTCAGAAAGTTCAGTACAGTTAGTTACCCGTATGTTGAAACTCGAGCGTTGCGGTGTTTGGGTGTAATATACACGATTTTAATTTTCATTCCTTGGTACTTTATTTTTTAATAAGATGCTCCACTTGGCCTCATTTTGGCTACAATAGTTTAATAATTTGTTATTACCATTACTCATTATCATTAATGAAATAATAGTCAGTCAGAGGGCTTATTAATATTTAATAATATGTATACTAAGCCTGAAGGTGGCGCTTTACTACGACGGCCATCTTGGATGGTACCATAGAGCTATTAAACATTATTATATCTCTATGGATGGTACACATACATAACTCTGCATTGCTGCGCCATCTTGTCAGCACTCTAGTTGTTTAATAGCTCTATGGAATTACCTAATCCCAGAAAAAGTATACTATGGAACGCCATGCAAATAAGTAATATGGAACGTCATTTGTGCCAAAATCGATTTATTCTTAAGCATTTCAACTGATTAAGACAAAGATTAGGGACTGGAACCCATAGCCTGGGTGCAGTAGGAAATTAGCGGGAAAAAAGTAAAGGAAAATTTATTTTTGGTTTTTCTGAATCAGTATATCATATAGTGTCTCAGAAAAAAAATCCCCATTCTTAGAGCTTGGGCAATTT
>NW_022705247.1:154358-158977 GCF_011630105.1 Anneissia japonica
GCTGTACTGAACTTTCTGAGTAAATTGAGGGCGCAATTGAAAACGATGGTGCTTAGCGAAATTTGATTGGCTAAATCTATGGCAGCCATCTTGGATGGTACACACACACAGTTCTGCGTATTTCGAACATCGAATACATTGCGGTTAGCGCTCTAGTATTCTTATTATATCTCTATGGGAATTACCTAATCCCAGAAAAAGTATACTATGGAACGCCATGCAAATAAGTAATATGGAACGTCATTTGTGACAAAATCGATTTATTCTTAAGCATTTCAACTGATTAAGACAAAGATTAGGGACTGGAACCCAGTCTAAATCAGACAGAGCGTTATCATCGATTCTTGTCACGTCTGCTGCTGTCACGTTCGAATGTTTGTTAGGTCATTCATGTGAATGATATAAAAATAAAACTGTAGGTACTGGGAGTGCTGCTGTCACGTTCGAATGTTTGTTAGGTCATTCATGTGAATGATATAAAAATAATACTGTAGGTACTGGGAGGCCTATTGCAGTACCAGGCCTGTGTGGAAGTGCAACATGTCGGGTTATACAGAATTTGTTCTAGTTTACACAATTCCCCTTGTTATACCCTGCATTTTGTTGGTTGCAGTTGTTAAATTATGGGGACGCTATGCTGTAAAAGAATCCCACGTAGCAGACGAGAGATTAAGACAACTTTCCCTGCCTGATGGGAGCATGGGGTTACCAGTCATCGGCGAAAGCATCGATTTTGTACGCGATGTAAGTTTTCGATGGAATATTTATCTCTTCGTTATTCGTTGACTTTGTTGGGCATAGTTTAGACCATGGAGGTATTATCAAAGATATTTAAGTTCTTTGGTATTATTGATAAGGCCCTATAAAAAATATTATTAGTTATCACCCTATCTGGGCAGGAAAATTGATGAGGGAGGGAGGTTTTTTTTTTTTAATTTTTTTTTTTATTTTGCTAAAGCCAAATAGGCCTATCACCCTTGGGTTATTGGCTGGTGCATTGATATTCAAAGTAAAACATGATTTAGATAATGCAAACAATATCTACTACAATGAAAATAAAAGAAATAAAAAAAATAATTTTTTTTTTTTCGGACTTTTAGTATGTTATTTGTATATTTCAGGAGCAGATTCCGTAAAATATTTCTTTAAAAATTACTTCTGTGTTCATTATAATTTTTTTTAAAGATTGATTGGTTCGACTATAAAGCTGAGGCAGTGTAAAACTGAAAATTACTCTGATTTTGGATTGAATTTTTGAATAGTTAACCCTCATTAACCCTAAAATGACTTGTTTATTATAATCCTCCATCACTCTTTAATTAATATCTGTTAAAATTAGAATTATCGAGTTTTATCCAATTTATGGAAATTCAAGTTGAAATATACCATACTTTTAAAGCTGATGTAAATGTTTCATTAAATTCGAAACTTTTTTTTAAAAATATTATTATGTTTGGTATTTAAAAGACCAATAAATTAGCTTCAATTTGGAAACATAGTGATTGACTGTAAGTAGTACGCATTGAGAAAATAACGTGCTCCTCCATTTCGCCATGCTCAATTTTTTGGTAAACTGAGCCTGATGAGCATTTGGTGGCGGGGAACACATCAGACTTCAAAGGCATCGCGCAAATGTTCTTCATGCGCTGCGGCAGCTTTGTTCTGGGATCATTTGCATAGCGCTGCGTGCGCGTAGCTTTTTCGAGTGATCTCCTTCTAAATAATACCTCCATGTTTAGACTAGGTGGCAGGCTCAACTCACCGGGTTTTATCCACCTGCCAGTCTGTGGATTATCTCAAGCCGGGCTGTGTTCCTACGGGTGTCTATTAAACGAAGACCAAAGACCCCCAAAAACGAAGACCTCTATATTTTCTCTTTTATTTTAATGATAATACGCCAGGCTGTCACAAAATCAAAATTAAGACATTTTTGGGCTTCGTTTTATAGACACCCTATATGAGTGTCTACAAAACGAAGACCTCCAATTATTTCTCTATTATCTTATTGAAAATATTTCAAAATCATCATAAAACAGTTGCCAGGTACCTATTTCATTATTTCAATTTATTTTAGCATTTCAATCTAGGCCTAAACTAAGTCACTGGAATAACTACACTATTATTTTTACACTCACCACCTGCACCAAAAAAAAAGAGAAAAGAATCCCCCTGTCTTCCCCTGGAAATTCTTTTTGAAGCAAAAAAAGTATGCTCATATCACATTATTTAGTAGCTAACCACCCCTCAAGCTCTATTTACCTTTGTGCCCCATCACCCCCTCCACCCCATTGCAGTATTCTTATGTATGCCATTGACTTTGGCCTGTATAGGTTATATTTCAGTGTTATATTTATAATGAATTGAAAGAAATACCTGAAGACCAACAAATATTACAAATATTATTAGGCCTTATTACAGTACAAAGAATCAACTTGAAAAATTATATTAAAAAAGTAATAAATAGAAATAAAATAGAAATAACGCACACAAATATTACAAATAAATACATTAAATTTAAAGACAGGATAAATTATTAAATTTAAATAAAGATCTAAATAATAAATGTACAAAAACTAATCAAAAATATTTACCCAACACATTAATACTATAAAAAAGTTTCAGATGTTTCTTCTGTAAATTAATGGATTGTATTTTATTACAACTATAGACGCAAAAATTTTTCATCACTCGGAGAGCTAAATATGGTGGCATTTTCAAGACCCATATCTTGGGGCGTCCTACCATTTTTGTGTCTGGCGCTGACAACATTCGGACGGTTCTTCTTGGAGAGTATAATCTGGTGACTTTTAAATGGCCAAAGACCCTGCACAAGATTCTAGGGGACTTTGCTATTGCAATGTCGTCTGGAGATCAACATCGCTGGCGCAGAAGACAAACCATGGAGTTTTTTAAAACAGAAAACATTGTTCAAAACGGGTATGTGGATCGAATCCAGAACTTTGTCCAGGTAAAATAATTAAAGAATTGTGAAAATATTAATGATAATAGTAATGATGATGATGATAATTTAATAAGAATAATAATATAATAAGGATAATAATATTAATTTTAGGATGATGAGAATGATGATAAAAATGGCAACCATGTTGAAAATGATATCAAAATAAAATAAATAATTATAGTAATAATACAAATAATTAGTAATTTATATAATATAAAATACAGTACATGATAATCAGAATAATAAAAATAAATATGCTTATGATAATGGTGATGATGTTGGTAATGACAATAGTGGTGATGATAATGGTGGTTTTGGTGATAAATAATGATGGTGGTGGTGATGGTATAATGATGGTTATGGTGGTGATGGTGATGATAATGATAGTGATGTGGGTGATGACGACAGTGGCAGTGAAAGTAGGGATGGTGCTGGTACTGATGTTGGGAAGAGGATAATTGATGATGATGGTAAAGATGGTGGTGACAGTTAGATTGGCAACAGCAGAGGTGATGATATTAATGGGCATGACAAGGATGATATTGATGATGATAGTATAAACTGTATATTTTTTAATCATCATAGGAGAAGCTAGATAGCTGGTGTAAGTCATCTATGGGGGGCAAGAATATCATTGTGTACACAGAATGCAAAGAGATGATGTTTAGAATCGCTGGCAATGTCTTGCTTGGTTTTGACTTTACCGACAATGAAGCTACCTATTTGACTGGAATATTCCAGGATGTTGTAGACCACTCCCTAAGCTATCCGGTATATTTCCCGGGATCAGGGTTATGGAAGGTTTGTATAATATCCAGAATTTTGTTAAGGGACAAAGAGGTTGACGTTAGAAGGCCCTAAATTTTTCTAAATTATTTAAAAAAAAAAAAATGGAGAGAAAAAAAATATTACTCTATATTCAAATTTAAGTCTGAGAGTGCCATTTCCGGTCATCTAGAGTGTCATAATCATAAATTTTCTTTACCGCGGCCCCAACCATGTATTTACTGCTGTTTGTCGGTCTGTCTGGGGTCAATGTTAAGGTCACGTAATGTGTTTTTCCTTTCTTTGGTATTCAGGCACAGGGCAGATGCACTCTATATACAGTAGTGCACTAGTGTTCATACATTTTTATTGAAGAAAGGCCACTCGCGTTCAAGTATTAAGTAATGTATTTTGTAATTTTATAGTCAAAGGAGACAGTGAGACACTAATTTTGATAATACCATTATTATCATATCTAATGTTTATATTACATCATGTTTTATTGATTTATGTTGTGAAATATTTATATAAGTTATCAAGATAATAGCAGAAATAAGTATTCGTTATTGTTATAACAAAGCCCATGAGATTTGAGTGTACAATAGATAGGATAATTTTAAGGCCATGACTTTTTGTACAGACTAGAGAGTAATACAAAAAAATTATCCCTACTCTTATTTGATACGGGACGCTGTTGGACACACTACCAATTCTGTTTGTAAAAGAGAAACCATTGTCTGTTAAAAATCCTGGTTTGTTACAAACAAACCATGGTTTGTCTTCAATAAAAAACAAACCATAGATTTGTCTTTCTATAAAAAGACAAACCATGGTTTGTCTTCAGTAAAAAACAAGCCATATATTTGTCTTTCTATAAAAAGACAAACCATGG
>NW_022705247.1:159057-163225 GCF_011630105.1 Anneissia japonica
ATGTTTCAGGCCTTAAAAGCGCGCGACATCATTGCGGAAAAAATCACGAAACGAATTCGTCAGAAAATAAAATCGAGGAAGTCAGGAGATGAACCAAATCATTATGACGTGCTGTCATTCATGATGGATAAAACAAAGCCAAATGGAGAAAAATTTACAGAGGAAGAGATGAAGATGGCTGCATTTGAACTTTTGTTTGCAGGTATGATATTATGCTCAGGAAGTCTCCAGTTGGCTGTGGCAATTGCGTTAATTCCTGCATATGGAAATATGCAGGCAGCTGTGGTAAGGCTGTGGTAAATCAGGTGGTTGATTTTTTATATCGTAGGTTAGCCACTCATGTGTTCTTGCACAAATGTAGTGGAGAGTCAGTTTAGGTGTTTTTCTTCCAATCCCAGGGTCCTGGCTTCAAATCCTTTGAAAGCACAGGATTTTTTTCTCACAACGAAAAAACATCTCCACCAGTGACATATCTAGGAGTCTTGAAATGGTGGGAGCGGGAGGGCTGATGCTGTCTCTTATACACATCTAGATGTGTATAAGAGACAGATATCATTGTGTACACGGGGGGGGGGTGGGGAGCTGAATGATTAGGTGAGGGGGTGCTTGTAAATCGCCAAATAAAGTGATTTGAAGTGATTTTTAACTATTTGAGTATGATTTTTGTGGAGAAGGGGGAAGCTTGTGGTTTCCACTCCCATACCTCATAATTAGACTTTATAGGACAAGCCATTTTAAAGAAACCATTTGCTGAGGTTTATTTTAACCACTGTCATGGAATTATGTGAATGTGAACAAAAGGCTTCTCTGTAACTTTCTTCTCTGTTCAGCATAATAAGGATGCGAGTTATCCGTTATTCTCCTGCCCTAATTTTTTTTATCATTCAAATATTAGCAAAATCATTAATACTGTATTTTTCATTTATTTTTACTTTTTCAAGCTCATGAGAATCCAGCTAGTGCCGCATGTTCTCTCATCCGGTTCTTGGGAACCCATCCAGATGTTTTACGCAAGCTCCGCCAGGAACTGCAAGCCAACAACCTGCTTGATAGCTGCAATCAGCTCAACTATCATACTGTCCAGCGTATGCCGTATGTTGAACAAATTGTTAAAGAGACGCTTCGCTTGGCACCACCAATTACTGGTGGATTCCGTAAAGCGTTAAAGCCATTCAACGTTGGAGTAAGTTGAGTTTGTCCAAACAGTTAGAAGGGTCTGAACTGTCCGATCACTTTATTGGATTTCTTTTTTAACATACTGCTTGAAATAGGCTATATTTTCATCTATGATGAGACTATCAAATACAGTATGCGTTCATTCTTGTTGGAGAAACAAAATCAGTGGGGGATATATAAAACTAAATCGCCCTTTCCATAAAGTAGAAACCCATTTTCAAACAATTTGAGATGAGGGGAGAAAATTACTCCTAGATTTTGAAAAATGGCAATCTCTTGATTCATACATTTCCTGTTTGAGGTTGGCTTTAAGTCGGTTTTCCACTAGGCGAATTTATTCGTGCGAATTGAAAGCGTCGGTTCATGCGCACGTGCATTGACTTTTCTATCGTAGTTTTCGCTTCAGCGAAATTAGTAGTTCAAATAGTTTGTTGTGAAGCGAAATGCGAACCAACGCTTTTCATTCGCGCGAATAAATTTGTCTAGTGGAAAACCAGCTTCAAAGCTAGCTATGATCAACCTATTAAGCTGTGGTATAGCATTTTTCCTCAGATTGTTATTCAGCTGTGTTAATGATATATTTGTTTATATTCAGGGCTATCGAATCCCGAAAGGTTGGACCGTGCTTTACAGTATCAAGGACACCCATATGAATGCTGATATCTTCACAGACAAACGTCAGTTCGATCCCGAAAGGTTTAACGAGCAGCGAGCCGAGGACAAGAAAAACAGGTCGCACTACCTGCCATTTGGTGGCGGTCCTCGTACATGCGCTGGTCAGTCTTTTGCACTCATCTCTTTGAAGATCTTGACAATATGCTTGGCGCGGTCATGTAGCTGGGAGATTCAGAACCCGGGAAATATCAAGATAAAGCAACTACCTGTTCCGCATCCCAGATGCGGAATGCCGAGTAAGTTCACCGCCCAAAGCTTTAATATCAGCAGTGAAACCTACTAATATGTGCTGATGAAAAATTAAAAAAAAAAAGTAGTGTGTATGTGGATTAGTAGTATGTAAAAATATTTCTATCGTCATTTTGTTCATAGCACCAGACTGCATGGTCTCCAGACTTGTCTTCCTTTAAAAGAATTTTAATTGTATTTTGTGTTCACCCAAAGGTGTAATGTGTACATTATATGTACTAAAATGTTTTTATTTGGAGAGCTTAGCTCAAGTACTCAAAGTAATTACATGTGTTTATTAAATATTAGTAATATTGGCAGTAATGTTCAAATGTGTTGATGAATCCATCTATTTAAAAAAAAAAGAATTATAGCACCATTATGATTAACTTCGTTCAAATGTATTACTGTATTTTACCAATGGGCAGTAATAATATTTAATGACATTAATGACTCTCTTATTAAAGGGAGCTCCAATGAAAGAACACCTCTAAGTAGCCCATCATTCTGCAGTCCCAAATGAATGCCTAATCTTATATCTGTTTGATAATATTTTTTTCTAATTAAAGACCAAAGCTGCTAAAGACCATGAAAACCCCAGTCCTAAATGGTCTTTAATTGAAGGGATGGAGATCTGTATGTATATAATGATAAAAATAACATGCCCCCCACCCCTCCTCCTCTTAATTTTTCAAAATTAAAAAATGGAGAAAAATTTCAGTCTGAGAGTGCCATTTCCAACCCTCTAAAGGTGCCATAATCATAATTTTCTTTTCTCAGCCCCAACAATGCTGGGGCTGAGGTGGGTGTATCCTCTATACGTAAAGGTCTCGTTAAGTCTGCAAAATGTATGAACTTTGTATTGTTAACATAAATGATAAGAATAATGATAATAATGAACAAATCATTAATGAGCATTATGTCTAGCTGTACATACCTTCAGTTTTGCTGCTGTACTTGTTTTATTATCAACCTGGATAATCTCTACCATAGTGTGCAGACTGGCCTATTCCTTTGGGAGTGTTTATAATCTCTATACCGGATGCACCTCTTTATATACTGTAATACTATTCAACATAAGAATGTTAACCCGCTGTGCGCTTTTAACTTGCATTAGGCAAGAGTTTTTTTAAATTCTTGTTTAGCGAACCTGCCAACTGCAAATATTGATGATTTCAAATAAAAATAAAATTTTATTTTTTTCCAATTAGCACACCTGCCGGCATGTAAAAGTGGAAATTTTAGAAAAAAAATAAAATGTTTTCTTTATTTTTATTACGCCCTCAGCTGCCTTAAAATAACCAAAGATAATATATGTATATTTCTTCCTAATTATATAAATTTGAAGCATTTAAACCATCCTATTTTACATTCACCAATAAAATTTTATTATTCTCTCCTCTGTCTGGCTGTTTTTGGCAAAACCATTTGCTAAATAATAAAACAAAATTTTATTTTTATTTTTATTCCGTCCTCCTCTGATGATCTTTAAAAAAATAAGTACGCAAAACAAGGAATAAAAAAAAATATAGTTTGCTAAAAGACACAAAAATCACTTATTGATTGTTGGTATCATGACTTTCCGATTGTATCATGATTCATAGTCTATTTTAGGTCAGAATTTATCCAGCGAGATAGGCCAAAAAAAATATTGTGTTGCCCAAACACGGTAAGTTTCAAAGGGTTGTTTTTTGTCAGTCGGTTGGCAATTTGAAAACTATGTATTGGTAAGCCATGCTTCACTCATTGTTAACCACCACCAGGGCATAATTATCCCGGATGGCAAGGTATCAAAGTATTTTGGGCTCTTGCTAAAAACAATTTTTGTTTGTTGCCTAAGGCCGGAGATAATCTAGGAGCTCAGGCTAAAACCTTGTGTTGAAGCACTATCAAGAAATCGGTGTCAGTTGGCATCAGTGGCTTTATCTATGAAACTTGAAATGGGGAGCTGATAGGGGGTGCGAAGGTGGAGAGGGAGGGGGCTTGATTAAGTAAGGTGCTAGGTCACAAAATAAGGTGATATGGGGTGCAGGGACGTATCCAGGGGGGAGCCGTGGGAGCCGCGGCTCCCCCCCCCCCTTTGTACACA
>NW_022705247.1:163781-169549 GCF_011630105.1 Anneissia japonica
TGTCCATTTTTCGTGATTATGACTATTCTGGATAAAGAATGTTTTGAGCAGAGGTGGATTCAAGGCACTCCCCCTCCCCCCTTCATTTTTTAAGGAAAAAAAAGGAAAAATATATTCAAATTGAAGTGCGAGAGTGCAATTTCCGGCCATCTAGAGATGCCCTAATCATAAATTTTCTTACCGAGTGGTTCCTCGGTCTGTGAAAGTCCCTCCCTGGTTTACCTCTCTTTCGAATTCCTGGATCTGCAACTGTTGATTTATTATATAATTATTTTTTCGCTTATTTATAATGCGTCTATTGCAATTTTCACTTTATCCTCTCAAACAGTCCTAAGAGCGTTCAGAGTGCGCTACTTCACAGGGGGATTTTCCCCCTTGACCCCACCGGGGTCATACGTAATTCGCATAACGGCTCCCCCCCTTTCAAAATCCTGGCTACGTCCCTGATGGGGTGATTTTTTTAAACAACTGGAGCATGATTTTCTGGCCTCAAACATTTTCAATTTGGGGGGTGTTATGCCACTGGTAGGCATTTATTTTAAAGCTAGGCCATATTCAAAGTTTATTGTCGACCATCTCCCCCCCCCCCTCCCCCCCCCCACCCTAAACCCAATACAACTCAGCTTATTAAAATGGTAACAACATGCCTTATCCATGATTAATGTTTCAATGTATTCATTTAATATGTATTCCACAATTTTATTTTCTATTAAAATTTATATGGCTATATTTAATTGTAGTACTTTATAATGTACTGCAAATAATTATAGCCATATAGAGTTTCACAACTTCTTCAGCCTTTTTAATGACGAGAGGTTTGCATTGCAAGTAATTCCTCAGTCACGAGTAGTGATTACACAACATGTTACACATTACTAAAATGGGTTGACTTTGCTCAGTGATTTTATCGTTTATAATATCACAGGATGTGTCTCAACATTTAACCTTGGTGTCACAGACACTGCATATTGATCCCAGCAGTCTGCATTCTTCTGTTTTTAGTATCATAACCCATGAACTTTTTACCAGGCCAGCTTTTCTCCAAAGAAGGAATTATGCTGTTTGAAGGGGAAGTTGTACTATAGCTAAACAGTTGGTTTTTTTTGCCTAATATTATATATATTTTTTAAATGTTGTTTATAGATTCAGCCAACTTTATTACTATTGTTAACAAAATGTATTCAGGGAGATACCTACCTGATGTAATGTCCCTTGCAGAGTACCAACAAAAATCATAAAATCGTTTTTGAAATTAACTTGCTCATTTTGTAAGTAACATAAAATTTATCAACTTAAACATAGGAATTAGTGTACTGTATTTAAAAAAATATTTTTTCATTTCATTTATTGGTATAAAAACACTCAGAAAGTAACATAGAAATGTTGAAAATTATCTGAAATGTTGAAAATTACATTATAAGCGGAATAAAAACAAGACATCAAACAACATAAATTAATGTCTAGACTAAAAAATCAACATTTAAAAAGGATTAAAAACATGACTTAAAATACATTAATTATACAAGAAAAACAAAACATTAAATTTATTACAGGCAAGCAATTCAGTCAATGTACAATTGTCATTAAGATTTAAAAGTATTACTTGCATCTAATTGCTAAAAAAATATACATTATTATAAAAATATACTTGTCAATCAGAATACAATTAATTTATTGCATGAAACTTATGTACAATCAAATTAAGAATTTAGAATTATTGCCTACATCAAATTATATACAAATTGCCTACATACAAATTATTTACTCATAATTTTACAGCAAAAAATGATAGAAAATCTTCAAGTTACTGAAAGCATTTTATCTTTTTAAATATTATCAAGTACAAAAAGTAGGGTACACATTTTTTAAATTCAATCATTTCTATGCTCAATTCATAATTTGTATGCTACTGCAAAATGAGCAAGTTAATTTCAAAATGATTCTTTTATGATTTTTTGTCATTTTCAGGGGACAATACATATTTAGTAATAATTGCAATGTATTTTCCATATCAGGATTTGAACCATATGAGAAGGATCTATTTAGGTGTGTTATAATTTGATATGTGCAATACATTGAGAATGGCATGTTGTATTTAAAGTACAGGGGCGCTATTAACTTGGGCTTTAGTTCAGTTGGTAGAGCACCCAAATGAGTGTCATGGATTTGAATCAATCACACTGTTATGGTTCCCTTAAAAGCTGTTTTCCACTACGCAAATTTATTTGTGCAAATCAAAAGCGTCCGTTCATTTCCTGAGCTCTGATTTGCTACACTTTTTTTGGCTTCGCAAAAAGTAAAAACAGTTTGAACTACTGATTTTGCTGAAGCGAAAAACTGGGATAGAAATGTATGAACGAAAACTTTCGATTCGCAGGAAGAAATTCACCTAGTGGAAAACAGCCTTTATGTAAGATGAAAATGTAATTAAATTTTAAAATATAATTACGTAAATGTTTCAAGAGTCTTAAAATAAGCAAACCAGCCCCTGTAACTCTCCCTTTCAGCAAAATTCTAGATTTCCCTGTACGTAATATTGTTTCCTCTTGTCTAACAGTTATTGCTTGCCTGGATGATAGTTATAGAAAGAATATATTTTTAAATATTAATAGTTTGTTGCTTTATTACCAATGCAATGCTTTGAAAATGCAATTATTTGACAATGCAATGATTATGACAATGCAATGTGTTTGCATGTACAATGCACACAGTATTAATGACAGTCTTCTGGTATGATTCCATGGAAACCACATCACGATGAAGCTCACGCGACGGATCATTGTCAAGAATATGGTGCAAATATGCTGTCACAAACAAAAAATTACAGATGGACATTGCATTGTCAAGCGTTCACAGAGTGGAGTTCAGTGATGCATCTAGGGGTGTGTAGGGTTGCATCCACCCCCCCCCCCCCATAAAAGCCTTCTCCAGACTGTATGCCACTGGTGAAGATGGATTTGTCAGTTATGCAGTGTGCACCCAGTTTAAACGTGTCTAGTATGATGCAGTTTAATATTTTAGTACAGTAATTCTATTTGATGTTTATATATATGATTAAATACTTAATTTGTAGATTTTGTTGGTATTATATTCTTTGTTTGATTTTAAAGCATTTAGAAGCCTTGTAACATTTTGTTTAACATTGACATCACCAGTAAATATACAGTGTATATTATAGTTGTCCGGCCGTTTAGAGGTGCCATAATCATAATTTTTCTTGCTTTAGCCCCAAACTTGATGGGGCTGAGGTGGTGGTCTAAACCACCCTCCCTGCCCCCTCCTGTATTTCAAATTCCTGGATCTTCCACTGATCTAGATCTAAAATATTAACTATACTATAAGCATGTCATAAGAAGTCTTTAAGTAATAAATATCTTGAAATATGGAGTGAGCTACCCAAGGAGGTACAATGTAAATAACTTATTTTCACCTTGCGGATCTACCCGGTGCCAATGCAATGGTTCTAGAGGAAGGTGTATAATGTGTGCAATTAAAGTTTTCTGCACTATAATGAATCTATTTTAACCTGTCCTAAATTGTTTTAGCTGATCACTGTTTAATAACATTATGACCGAATACAAGCTCATAAATTGTGACAGTACAATTATACTGAGCTCTGTGACAGACATTTTGTTTATCAAGTTTTAATTTATGCAAATAATGCAAAAGTAATGTTAAATATTTCTGTAGAGAGAAATTAATTAATGTTAAATCTTTAAACACAATGTTATCCGTAAGGCATGAAAATAGAGGAATTTTAAATTTGATTGATAAATTTAATTATATTACTAACTGATTCATTGATTGAAACTTTGATATCAAAAATATTGATTTTGTGCTTCTGTTGATATTCATAATATAGAAGGTAATCTTTTGTTTGTTCGATAGTTCTCTGCCAAAATGTACATTATCAATTGAAATAATTTTCTTTAATTTAAAAGCAGGGAATTATCCAGTGGAAGAGGGTGGGGCGCGAGGGACAAGTTCCCCCCCCCCCCTCTCGTTGTGCCACTACATAAAAAATGTCAGTACATACCAATGCCATGTATTGAAATATTTTTTTCATGTTGTCTATTTCTTAATAGAAGTTGATTAAATCCAACTTGTTTGTTCGGCATTTGGACAATGAAAGTTTTATTGATTATCGATTAGTTGATTGATTGATTGACATTCGTTTTCTTTTAATTTGGAGATTTAAACTTTTGTGTATAAAAAAAAAAAACTCTTTACAGAACAAGCCGTTCTCTGTGGTGGCGTCAGGATTTGCCAGACGCGCGGGGGTACGATGCCCTTGGTGGAGATTTGATGTCCCCGACGGGACCATGGGGAAACTGTGATAATTTAGTTATTTAAAAAACTTATTTAAACGATTTTAAGGTCTCACATTCTCTTGGTGTTACTGACATATTGTGATCATTATCTTTACATGAACGATTCAGACCTAGAGCCCCGATGTTCAACCCCCGGCCCGTGGGCCAACTCCGGCCGCCAAAGATTTTGATCCGGCCCGTGCAATTGCTAAAAATAAATCATTTTCCGGCCGATTTTTAGAAAAAAGTTTTTCTGTTTATAGAAACACCACCACACCCTCCTCCAGCAATATTTACAAGGGTGTGGCTTTTTCTCAGTGTAGCTCACTGTATCCAGTGGCGTAGGGTATTGGCACAGGGAGGGGAGATTAACGGGGATACTTCAATTATGATGATAATTTCAATAAAGCTTCTCGTATCGGATAATTGTATTAAGTGGGGCGCTAGGGCTGATAGGACGTGATGTTTAACCATTTGCGGGACCAGCAGGCTCGGGGGCGTGTTATTCTGTTGAAAACATTGCTTTGGAATCTTATTTTTTAGTCTTAAATACCATTTCCAGGAATATTTGCTCACCTCATCGCCAACCACTGGTGAGTGGATATTTTTGTGGTAGGAAAATTTCTAGAGTGGCAGGATAGAGAGAACCCCCAGCCTAAAAAGGTTGAATACCCAGGCTTTAGAGAACAAGTGTTATGCAGCGTTTCCTTCGTAGCAAACATTATGGCATCAGTCATGCATATACTTACAGCATGGATGTATACAAATATATTTATACATCCATGCTTATCATGGTGCTCAGTTAATTAAACATGGCGGATCTGTTTTTTGGAACTAGATACTCGTTTGTAGATATCCTAATAATAAATATCTCTACATATTTTCCATTTTCCACTACCTTTGGCATCATACAATAAAAAAAAAAATAAAGATCAGGTTCTCAGATGAATAATAATTATATAAATGATGGAAGATGATGATGTTGATGATGATGATAATGATGATGATAAGTGCAATCTGCGGGTGTGAAAAATCGATTTAACCTGGATTCGAACCCGGGATACTCAAGAGAACTTGCCAATAAGTTTTATTAATAACAATGAACGTTTCCGTATAGGCCATTAATGACCAAAACAATACAAGCAGCTGCCACATGAGCAACTTGGTAAAGTTCTTGAAAGCGTTCTGTCTTAATTTTATGATACCATATTATATTGTATTACATTAAATTATAATGCACTACAGGTATTGGAGTTTGAATCCAGGTACAAAATATCTTACCCTTCACAGTTTATATGTATATATAAATCAAATATATATATATATATATATCTAAATTCAAGAGGCAAACTAACTCTTGCGACAACCGTAATTTGGGTAGTCATCTTTGTGGTTCATCATGCAAAACATGCTCCTTGCTTGATTCTACACAATCATTCAAGAGCAACCAAACAAACC
>NW_022705247.1:169591-171403 GCF_011630105.1 Anneissia japonica
AAAATAATGAAACAACTTCAGTAGTAGACTTTAAGAACACTGATTTATTATAAACTCGGATATTTCTGCCACTCCTGTGGCCTTCATCAGCGAGAATAAGGAAAACATCATGAATCAATATAATATAAGCTGTCTTATCAAAAAAGAATAAAGGTGACAGAGAGCAAATGAGAAATACTTATAAAACTGTAAAATGATTGGTCTGTTTATCTATGCATACTGAGTATCTACAATAATAAAGAACCAAGAGTGTTAATTGCAGAGACTAGTCAAATAAACTATCCATTGTATTGGCCAGCACCACACAGATAAGATGGTTATTTTAGAGAAATGGATCATATTATAGAGATTATAACTGAGCCAACACTGTATGAAGACCTAATAATATAACGTATGCTAGGCCTTTGAATATACCTAGAATAATAAATGAATGAAGCAATGCAGTAATTAATAAAAATAATAATAGTAATAATAATAATAATAATAGTAATGATGATAAAAATAATAATAATAATAACAACAACAACAACAACAACAACAAAATAATAGTAATGAATAAATTCCAAAAAATAAAATAAAATAAAATCGGGTAACTACAGAAACGGATCGAAATGAAAAGTTATGCCTTAAAAAACGAGAACCCACTAAGGATACCAAGTCCTTGTTTAAACCCGATACGTGTGTTTTGTGTCTGATAATGAGTTTGAGTTCCATGAGTCTACGTTGGTTGAGGGAGAAATTAGTGGATATGAGGGCACACCGTAGGTTGCTGAGAGAATGGTTGGGAGAGTTAAAGTGTTCTGCTACAGGAAAACCTGTGCGATTGCGTCGGATAGAAGATTTGTGGTTATTAAATCTGGACCTAAAATCAACACCAGTTTCGCCAAAATAATGACCATCATCACAAATGTTGCAGAATAACATAAATACAACATTGTGAGCATCACAGTTAAGAGAGGGGAGACGAATAGTGCAGCCAGAATGAGGCATAGAAATAGAGCAATCGGTGGTGATAAATTTACAAATTTGACATCTAGGCTTGTGGCATTTGGTATTACCAGCGGACCTACAGGGTGAAAGTAAGCGAGATGAAAATAGAATAGAATTGAGATTGGGCGGTTGGCGGTTGGCAACTACTGGGGGATCATTGAAATGGTGTTTATGGAGGGATCGAGTTTGTGGGATTGAAATCCTTGTTTAAGTCTGTTAGCTATTTCGGAATTACTGGGACTGTAATCAATGGCTAGGGGTATGCGTTCCGTGATGGGCTTAGGATTGGGAGAGAGGAGAGAAGTTCTAGAAAACCTATTAGCTCTAGAGGTTTGCTTGAGGATGAATTTAAGAGGATAATCTTTATCCAGAAAGTAAGCCGTGAGCTTGTTGACGTGATCAAAGTAGTCATCATCGTTAGAACAAATTCGTCTGATGCGAAGACATTGGCTGAATATCAATGATTGTTTGAGTTTAAGGGGATGAAAGCTGTTATATTTAAGATAACAGTGACGATCAGTGGGCTTGTACAAAGAAGTCGGGAGTTGCCCGTCTGTGTAACCTTGACAGAGACATCGAGGAACGAGAGTGTTGAAGAATAAGAATGGGTTTGCATGTATGCTCCAAGTGAAATAAAATGCAAAAGCAATGAAAAAACGATGTACAATCATTGAAAGTGGACTTGCGGAACACAAATTTATTAAGGTATAACAAAATCTAAATTCTCACTTTAACGTTGATAAAGATAGCAGGAGCTATCGAAATATCCGTTTGATTTTATTATACCTTAATAAATTTGTGTTCCGCAAGTCAACTTTCAAT
>NW_022705247.1:171854-195772 GCF_011630105.1 Anneissia japonica
CATTGTCGACAGCAATTGTCGAATACATACTGTAGCTGTCTCAGAGACAATCGGAAAAGCTCCCTGATTTGTTAACGGTGAATCAGCAGAAAATTTCTTCACAATTCGTCAGCGACAAATCATAAGCATTGACCAATCATAAGACAAATTCACTTAATGTCATCAGCTTAATAATACAGTAAAATGAATGGTAATTTTAGGAAAAAAGTACACTACATGTACGAACAATCCTATCAAGGTAGGCCTAGTAAAGGGTTGAGTTAGAGGTTTTCTATTTCCTAGGCCTGGTAATAGCCAGTAGTCGGCATGGTCAGTGATTAAGCGTTTCCAGAAAAAAACCGCTTATTTGCTGACAGAGCAACTGTAAGCAATAGGCTGTAGGCTTTTAAGTGTAGTATAACTTTACGTTCTAGTTGGTATACAGAGCGTGGATAGCTTACTGTTAAATTATTCACATTCTGTAGCTTCACAAACTTGAGAGGAATTACACAATCTTCCTTCACATCATCTTCTGTTAGCCTGAAAAAAACAAAAACAAAAGAAAGAGAGAAAATATTATTCCCATGGCCAATGTTAATATTCATCTTTAAGTACATTATCACCAAATGCATGAACATATAAATTATACGATGTAGTGGAGATGTAGCTCTGTCTCTTATACACATCTAGATGTGTATAAGAGACAGATATATACATGAAGAGGAGTCCACGTGTGTTCATATGGAAAATAAAGAAGAAAGAAAAACAGGAAACGGAGTAGACTTTAGAACACTATTTTATTAAAACAATAATATTTCAACCTGTCCTCAGGTCCTCTTCAGCATGACTAATTTATTAACGTACAAGTTGGCATATCGGGTCAGAGTTCATCATGATGACTTAATTATAATAACAATAGGTATCATCAGACCTTATAAACAAGTTGATGATAAACAAATTGGTGATAGGCCTAATTATAGACAATAAACAGTGGCAGTAAGGAAGGCAACTTAGAAACTAAATGAGCAGTACTGACAATTGTAAAAGTGGCATGGGGATAGTATATAAATCAGTTGTTTTGCTGCTTAGCACTGAAAACACAATGTATAACTAAAATAGATAATAATACATTGCTCAAATAGGCCTATATAGAAAGGAACATGATGTAAAATCAAACATAGTTCATCAACGAAAAGTTTCTTATATAAGTTGTATATGAAAAAGTGGTCTCTGGTTCGAATGGAACCCACAATCTCGCCCTCTTTTTAAGCATCATATATTTATAAAGTATTATTGCAACTTGCAAGACGAGAAGAGATTTCATTTCTTATAATAATGTATCTCTTCGGAGATCTCGTCTTGTCGTTTTTAGACACTTAACAGGAGGGCTTATCACATTGGTCTCTGTTTAAGCTTCAAATAGATGTATTGTATTGGCATAACCTCCTTGGCATACCGTATGGAGCGCGAACTGAATTGCCTCCAATCGGATTCCAGCTTCCAACGAAAGTCTCAAACCAGTTGGTGGATGTCTGCATAGACAGAAATGTCCCGGGTTCAAATACCGAATGGGAAAATCTCGCAGATTCATACTGGAACGAAGTGATCAACTCCTGTAGCGACAGTAGCAGCTGCAACATGGGCATCAGCGGGTAGAGCAACAATTGTTATAATACCAGATGACATATTAACTTTCATTTTAATGTTTATGAGCTTTTATTCGATTTCTAGTCATTGCCTACACAAATAAAAGTATTATTCACATCCGAACAAGACCAGCCGTCGAATGTTAATTAGCTTATAAAACGTGTATTATTATTATTATTATTATTATTATTATTATTATTATTATTATTATTATTATTATTATTATTATTATTATTATTATTATTATTATTATTATTATTATTATTATTACAGTATTAGTAATATTATTATTTTCCGACGGGCTTCTTTTTCGAGGCTACTTTTGCAAAGTAAATAGAGGGCTTTTCAAAAAAAGATTTATATGTTTACAGAAGGGAAGAATGAAAAAAAAAAATATATTCCAGTGAAATCATATGCTTGATAGAATTGATCTAATTAATTTTATCAGTCATTTTAATTGTATATAAGCATGAGTACTATGTCAAATTTGTAAGATACTGTGCATGTATATAAATAAGAATTGTGTATAATACATTGGAGAACGTATTATTAATATACAGAATTTACATGGAATGACAATAAAGGTGGGAAACACCCACGAAAGACAAAAAAAAGTAAATGGAGGGCTTCTTTTCAAAATGAATGCTGTAAGTTTTCTGAATTACCGATATAAAACAATAAGTAGTACCACTGTAACATCAATCTGTATCATGGAGTGTATAACCGACATTAATTAAAACACCTATAGACTATTATAGTCTAGTATAGTATTATACTACCGTACTGTATTGAAACCAGCGTCTTTTTAATTTAATTTGTTTCTTTGAAATTCATGTACAGTATGTACTATCTCGAAAATAATTCCATACTATCTTGAAAAGAAGCCCATAGACTTCTTTTCGAGCCTAATTTTGCAAACTAAAGAGGGGGATTCAATTTGCGATGGGCTTTTTCTCGAGATTAAGCCAATTGAGCTTCAATTCGAGGCTTTACGGTAGGTACGGGTACCGGTACGTCTCTCTTTACACAAAATTTGTGTAATGGATCGTGCACATCTTGCAAAACAATGAAAGAGGGCGCTATTTAAGACGATTGATAAAAAAAGGTACTGTATACATCGTTGAGAAGATTCTGTCCGCGATGTTGATAGCGGAATGTTTATAGATGTTGAGAACGCAGTGCTTAAAATGGCATCGTATTGGGCTGTTATTTATCTTTTTATATTTTGCGTAGTTGGAAGTTGTTCATCAGAGTCAGTCATACCGCCATTAGATCAGTAAGTAAACGTTTTTTTTGTTTTCATTTGTCTCATATTGTCAAGTATTCGATGAAGATTTCCTAGGCTGACCAACATCGGCTCATTATCATCATCGATTGTCTTTGATGGCTTTGCTGTCAGTGTGCACTGATGATAGTGTTAGCCATACGTTAATGCATAATTATCTTTGAAGAATTAGTAAACAGCACTGCAGTTGAGTAGTGTTGTGTGTCTGTACTCTTGATGCATTGTCTTTTCCTTCGCCCAATAACTATGTTTTTCAGTAGAATAGATCGAAAGATAATGTGTGTGTCATCTCTTGATATCTAGAAAGGTTGAGGAAAAATTAAGAAAATAGATGTACTGCATTTCAAACAAATTGCACGAGTATAGGCTAGCCTACTGACTGTACTACAGACAGTAGTAGTAGTAGTAGTAGTAGTAGTAGTAGGCTAATCAAAATAATTATATCTCAATGGCTATACTAATTAGTATGCTCAACCTGCTCCCAAGGCTAGTTTTTTTTTTAGTTGAACATTCACCAGTTTCAGTACAATGCATGAATAGTCATGCATAATTCATTATTATTATTGTATTAGGATTCACAAACATTATGCAATATCATAATTTGTGTATACAGTACAGTGCATGGCAAATGAGCCTGGTATAGAGTCATACCATCTTTTTGTAAATATTTCATGTTTTCGAAGTGAAACATATTAAATGATAGATGGAAATCGTAAAAAAATATGCTTGTTTCTTTTTTTGTAATTTTTAAGTGAAAATATACTATTTTGGCTACCATGTAAATTTAAAAAACCTCATGTGCACGGCCCGCCTAAAACCGCGGCTAGAAAGAACAACCCTTGCTGTTACTGTCAAATGCCAATCAAGTGTAAAAAGTAATTAGTAACTCCCAAAACCTCAAATTTTCACCGTAAAACGTCTATAAACTTTTGTGATGCCCTCAGTGTTAAATAAAAAAATTCACATTGGTCCTTCCTTCAATTTTTACCTACCCCCGCTGTAGCCCAATCCACCGACATTATTTTTCCTCTACCTACCCCCACCTCCGTGCTCACCCATGGTTAAATCAGAGTCTTTAACTGATTCAGGTTAAATTTGGTGTCAACATCCTTGTGCCAGGCTGCCTACCAGCTATTTTTATGAATTCATTAGTTGGATCTCATAAATTATTCAATTGACATATTACCACTGTTATGTAAATTTTCTCACTATTGAATTGCAACAATATAATGAATACAATTTTGGTGTAGAACCATTTCAAAGATCAGCAAAATTCATTGGTCTTGTAGAGTGGTATAAATTCTTATTTTTAACAGGGAGTTCTAATCTATAAATTAGAGAGATGATCTCATCTGCAAAATTTAAAATGTAGAGTGAGTTTTGATAACATACAGTGTAGATATTCTTATTTTTATTTTACTTTTTATTTTTCTACAAATATTCATAGAATGTACTGTTGTGAATTTTTGCAAATTAAATTTTGATTTATTTAATAGACGATATTAAAAATAAAATTGTGAACCACACAATTTTTAGTGATCCGCTTCACAGAACGGATCACCTCTTGTTATTGTCAGAGATCTTTTACGCACATGGCAGTTTCAAGGAACATTTGGCTTGGCCTGGATTAGTCACAATAAGCTTTTCAGTATGACCACTCATGCGTGATGTAAAAAGCGCAATTCTGCGTTTTTACATTATCGATCATATCATCTCAACCAATTGCCATTTCGAAATCATATTTAGTGAGCATAAACTTCAGGTTAAAGTTGAATGTCATGTACCTGAATTTTACATGTGCACGCCATAACGTGCGCGTATGTGTGCGTCAAAATTTTAAAATGCTCAAAATCACTTTTGACTAAATTAGAGCACGTTTCAGTCCATTTTGAGCATTTCAACAATTTTCAAATTTTTCGCACCCGCATGTACGGAAGCTGGAAATTTCTTTTTTTTTACATGTTTTGGGTTTCTGACACTGTAATCACAAATTTCCATTCTTTTTCAGTCACCTTAATAGCCAATAGCAATGCCGTACGCGCGCATCAAAGATATGAATCCTTGTGCACGTTTTTGTCGACAAACACTGAAAATTTGCCAAAATCATGCCTATTTTCAATCAGTCGTAGCTGCTTAGGATAAAAGGTGACCCCCAATTTTTATTACTTCTTAAAGCATGACTTGTAAATATGATTTTATAGATCATAATGGCTGATCGGACTTCGTGATGTCATCACATTGCAATCTGAAATAAAAAAAACTGAATTTTTATCTATTTTATCTATTTTTATGATATTGAACTGCACAGTTTGACAATCCTGGCTACGGTATTTTTCCATATAATCATACTTTTAAGGGCTGGGAAATATCTTTTGCCGGACTAGAATGATTCAATAATGATTTATCAATTATGCGATAACAACATATTTTGACAAATCAAATCAGATGACGTCATAATCATGGAAAAACATTAAAATCGTAGACTAAGTAGCAATGATTTTATTGTTTTTCCATGATTATGACGTCATCTTTTTTGATTTAAAAAAATATTTTGTTTTCGTATACACGATAAATCGTTATTGAATTGTCCTAGTGTAAAAACTTCTCTTATTTCTTTTGTTTATATGAACAATCGCTTTTTAGCTTTTTTATCATTATTGTTATTGTTGAAGTATAAACAGGCCTCTACTGTACAGTATGCCTGAACAAGCAGGGACAGCGTAAATCACAGACGGGCAAAGTGCGGCCTGCGGGCCGCGTGCGGCCCCCCCAGCGATATTTTTGCGGCCCGCGACAATGAATTAAAAACCCTATGTTTGCGGCCCGCCAATCAAAATTGGCTAGAAAACACCTTGTTTTTTTTTACTGCCCAACACTAATAATATGTAAAAAGTAACATTAAAACTGAAAATAAAAGTGATGTAAAAGCAGTGATTGGAGGTTTTTAGAAGCCCACTGAAACATCAAAGTTTGGGTGCGGCCCTTGGTGTTAAATCAAAAGTTCACTTTGTCCCTCCGACCGATTTTTATGTCCACCTTTGGCTCAAATGAAATATATCTTGTCCCTGGATGTTGATCGATATTTCTTGCTTTAAACTTAGTTTTATGTCACTTTAGTGGTTTAAATGTTTCTTTCTTAGCTAATATAACATTTTATATTGTTTTTGAAGACTTTTAAATGAAATTTTAAGTGTTTTTGTAGTTAAAAACGATCGTTCTTAATGGCGTCATCGCCGCAAATTGGGTTTGTAAAATCGAGAGTTCATAATTGGGAGGTTCATTATTGGGATATGTTAATGTAAAATGTATGCACAAGAAAAGTTTAAATTTAGTCAAAGGTGTTGGTTTATCAGTGTTTGTTTACATTAAGTTATACTTAATTCTATCAACAAAAAGGCCCAGAAAATCAAGACAAGATTAAAATGTGAGTTTAAAGTGGTTGAAACATTGACCTCATTATCGTATAGTACTGTAGTACTGTATATTAAAAAAGGTCTTTAGTAAACACTGTAATCGTCTAGATAGAAAGTGTATTCAAACACACTATTTAGAATAAAAATGATTTATGAATAAATTTAAAGAGCCATTCACACTCCACATCAACACAAATAAAATTGGTTAACATTATATGACCATAGCGTCATTTGGAATAAATTTCTCCCTTGAATATTGAAATGGCCCAAGGCTTGTATTTTCTACTCGAGTAAATGCCCCCCTCTCCCACAATGACTATTAATGGAAGAAACATAAAATTATCAACAGAGTCTATCAAATGTTCTTCTCCAGCGGAATTACATTTTTTCTAACCGTAACATTAGAATGTGTTCAGATTGGTGTTGCTTCCATTAGTTTTGTTTACAGTCATTTGTGTGGGTGGGCGGTGCTGTTTATTTCAGAAAGAAATAAATGCCGGGGCATATTGAGGCTCTGTCTGGAGGGGGTGTTTATTCGAGGGTGGCACTTATTCAAAGGTAGACATTTATTCAAATCAATACGGTAGTACAATTGTTGATGAGTTGACTTTATTTTTATTTTTTTGCTGTAGGGTACAAGAATGGGCAAGAGATATACAAACAAAACTATTCGACTATCTAACAGACAATATGAAGCCTGATAAACTGAGTGAAGTGAGTTACTTATCTTATTTTTGTTTTTCTTAATATTCATGGGCGTAGGCCACTGATAGCTGGATTGCCCAGTGGCTGGTGTTAGTGAAGCCGCTGACGCCATGTTGGGGTCCTAAATGACGTACCAGTTTAGACAAGTTTCTTTTGAAATTTGTTTAAATTATTTGTTAAAAATAACGATTCTTGCAATACTTATTAAAAATATCATAATAATAAATGTAAAGTAATGCAGTTTAAAAAAGCGAAGTATATTGCATGGTTAGTGATCAACGTCACTATAACAAAGCGACTTTGCTCATGCTTTTGTAGACTGAATAAACAGTCACATCTGGTGGTTAGGTGATTTGAAAAAAATCCTTGCATTAAATTTTAATATATTATTAAAAAGTATTGCAAGAAGAATCGTTATTTTTAACAATAATTTAAACAAATGCCAAAAGGAACTAGTGTCACTTAGGCCCATTTAACATGGCATTGGTGGCTTCACTTTTTTCTGTACAATGATTGGAAAATGAGCAATTCAGCTATTATAGTAGAGATCAGTGGCGTAAGCCCATGGCAGCAAATTAGTCCCACTAAATGAGTAAAAATACTGAAAAGACCAAATTAAATTATCATTGGAATAGGGATTTAGCTGTGTATAAATTAATAAATGGTATTCATGTGATATTTTGGTGTATAGTAGCTGAGTATGGTCAGTATCTTAAATAGTATAAATTAGTATAAATTCTGCATAGCAAGCTGTGTATGTGCATCAGATTTGGCTTTGAGCCAAACCCCACCTTAACAAAAGTGTACATTTTCTGAAAGAATGAGGATTTCAAATATGGCATAAAAAATGGGGTAGGGTGAGGATCACACACATAACATTTTTCCAAGATTCATATCTCACCCCGCTTTCACCCTACCATTAATTTCTCACCATATTTGAATTTCCCATTGAATTTCCTTTCAGGAAATGTAAACTACTGTATAGAGGGTTACTCTACTCCTTTTCACAGTAAAAATTTGCAAATGGAAACACATGGTAATTTCAAACTCTTAAAAATTTTAGAAATTTTTCTAACATAGCATTGACAGTCACATTTTGACATAGCATTGACAGTCAAGTTTACAATGTGCTTGTAAAATGAGAAGAAACAATAAGTTAAGTCTCTTTATGTAAGAGGTATAAATATCCCTGTGATAGAAGCCTTCAAAATGTAATAGTAATTATGCTAGTTTTTTTTTTCAAGTTATCTAAACATACATACATAGTTATATTTTTACCTTCTGTACAATTAAATAGTCCATAGTATTTTGTTTCCTGTGATATGTAGCATAATTACTCCGTTTCCTATTCTTGGATTGAATAAAATGATGAAAATAATGTTTGCTCGATATTGCCATAGTGATTTGGAAATTAATAAAAAATTTTATGTATCCATAGTAACATTTGAGCATTACATAATGAGAGTTTGCAATACCAGAGGGGATTTGGTAATTAATTGCAATTCCGAACTTGTGGCTGTTGAAAGAATTGATCATTGCTCTTGACAATGTACATTGTTAGTGTACAGTAGGCCTACAAATATTACTATTCAATAATTCTTTTTTCTTACCAGATGCCATATGATTGTCATTACTGTCATAATATGACCCTATTCATGGATGAGAATCCTGGCAAATTTGCAGTCTTGTCTTTTTAGCTTTTGCATACAGTATATTCTTAAGTAATATCTTTGCAACAGAAGAAAAAAATGAATGAAGACATAAAAAATACAGTTGAAATATTTGTACATACGGTATTACAGTAGCAAAATGTGCAGTCTGTGGCATAGCTTAATGAATAATGTACCCATTCAATTTCATTGTTGTGGAATATTTAATTTGTGATAAGTGCAGAGCTAAGTTAATTAAAACCTGTGGCTATGCTGAGTCAGGAATTACCATTATTAATTGGTGCTAAAATTGTAACAACAAGCTGTCATCAGATTTTGATTAAATAATCTACTTGAACATCATACTGCTATAGTAGATCTAAGCCAAAATTAAAGATTTTTAAATTATGAGAAAACATTTTTTCAACATTTACAATCACAATCTCAATTTTCAAGCCCTGAAACCTTGATTCAGAAATATCGGGATGGTGTCTTGATTCAGATTTCAGAAATACTTGAATGGAATGGTGTATATGGGGGGATAGTTTATTTGATATTGTTGCATTGTTACCTAGTTATTATTTACGAGCAGACCCTTCTTGCAATTGTTTTCCAGCCCATGAATTTCACATCGGCAATCGGCAATTGCCGACCATATTACCGAGCCAGAATTGCTACAGGACGGCAATTTTTTGCCGACCTAGGCCTATATTTCTTTGCTTCGAAAACTGCTAGGAAAGTCAAAAACTTTGATTGAAACAGGCTATAACAGACACTAAATTTCATGTACGTCGTCAAACCAAGGAAATTGTTGGTTTATAAAACAGATTTGTTTGTACAATAACTATTTCTAATACGCATGCAGTATGTGCGATTTGTGTACAATCATCGTCTTTCTCACCTAGTTGTTTCGTAGGCTAGGCCTAGGTAGGAATGATGCTAGCCAGCCAAGGCCTACTACATTGAACAATTGAAGCCACGTGTGCCAGCGTAAATTGTAATGCTTATCTAAATCGATTATTTGTCTTCATTTTACAGTATTATCATATTTAAAATGTTGTTTATTATCTGAAAATTAAAATTCAACATATTGTAGCCTAATCCTACCGTCCGTTTAAACGCAATCACGATCGCATTGTGACTTCACTACTGACAACTATACAATACATGTGTGGAATATCCCTGATAGATCATTCTGGGCATGCGCATGGACATGCATGGGCAGTTTTGAAGCAGCCTGTGATGATACGATCGTAGCATTTATGAAAGTTATATTTCCCATGCCATAGATAATGATATAACGAACGCTAAAACGAAATTTATTCGGCGATTTTCTTATGTAAAACATATGTTTTATACTACACTATTAAATTAATACAAGTACGACCATTCTTTCACCAGCAATATATTAATTTAATAGAGAAATTAGCAAAATCACAATCTGTAGATGATGATGTAAGGTCGAGCGTTTGGAAAAATTGTAGTTTATACTATATAGGCCTAGGTAGTAGAAAATTGCCGAGGCTGCTGACCTCGGAGAATTTAAGGTCGGCAAATTTTTGCCGACCTAATTTTCTCCAGATTTCATGGGCTGGTTTTTCTATAAAAATGAATTTTACAAATGACAATAAGTTGAATACTGAATTCCCTCACCAAAAAATAATTTAAATCCTCGGATGTGAAACTAAAAATAAATGTTATTTGGCCTAATATTATTGACCTGTAATATTTTACACTGTGCTAGGCCTGTTCTTACGTAGCACAGATTTATCATTTGGCATTTAGGCCAATAAAAAAAAAAGAAGTAGTTTCTTGTCCTAATATTTTGAAAAAGGAGAATGAGGGCATTTTTTTTGCAAATCATATTTCAGAGATAATGGCCAAAACCTGCTGAAATATCAAAAATTTTGAAATCTATTTTATTGCACTAAAACTAACCTGTATACTACATGCTGGTATTTTCCCCATTTTCAATGTTAAAACGATAATTTTTAACAATTTAGCAATGGTTTGTGCCTCAGAAATTCCTGACATAAACTTTGAAGGCTGATTTCTCAAATATTGTTCTTTTAAAAACAGCTGTATGTTTAAATGCTTGTAACTTATAAAGGAAATGTCGGATTTAAATAATTTTTTTAAACCATTTTATAGCTCTCATTTTCATCTTTAAACTAAAAATCAATTTCTGTGATGAGTGACTGGTTTGGCTTGTCTTTGCCACAAATAAAAGAAGCACTAGACATGATATCTTACCATATGTATCCCCAACCACGATTGCAGAATGATTACAGAAAATATAAAATACCATGAAAAAACAGAATTGTCTCGAAATCTGGATCTGGACGACGTGAAGATGATGCATCAAAATCCAAGGACACGTCGAATCACTTTGTCGTGCCTCTGACGTAGCGATTTGATCTCGATCAACTTCACGGCTTACCGGAAAATATGTCTGTATTTTTGAAGAGTGTTCGCTGTAGCAGATCGATGAATTGTCATTGACTGCAAACGTAGACATATATCACAATATTCAATTATTGTCATCGCTGAAGCTTGTTTAAATTACATTGATGCATTCAGTTTTTCATAGGCCTACTTACCATTTTTAAGTATTGATTAATGAATGTCTCTGTGCATTGTGGAGGGGAGGGTGATGGAGGAAATAACAATTATAATATAGTACTTCAAGAATGTTTTGTTAATAATATATCAAGGTACAGTATCTTAATAATAACACAACAAAACACATTTTCATGGCAGTCCACAGAACTAAATTGAGAAAAATGTTTACAAAATAAGTACATTAAAAAAGGAAAAATGTTTACAATATAATTACCTCATAAAAGGAAATCATTCATTGCATTATTGTTGTTATTATTCTAATTATCATTACCATTATTATTTTCAGCATAATGTACAGTAATATAGTTAAAAACTTATAATTATTTCAATTCAATACTTTATTCAGCCATCATATGTTAATACAAGAGAAATGCCTGATGTACAGTTTAAACAGGTCAATATGGACATAGTGTTAAAATACAATTAAAATAGTGACAGATAGTGAAAAGGCTTATATACTTCAAAGTATGTTAAAACATTATTAAAAACTTTAAAAAGCATATAGTCTACCTGTACCTAAAGTTATACATTAAAATATTGTTTATAGCGTCTTTAGTTAAAATAAATCTAAAATTGAGTAAAAAAATTTTTAAAAATTATATAATATAATTTGTTAATGTTATAATTATTTTTTTTCCCTTAAAGTTCTGTCCAGAGTATAAAATATTCTTTTGACAAAAAAAAAAACCTGTTGTATGCCCATATATAGTCATGATGTACCTATATATGGTCATGGTTTGATGTCATCATGACCATATTTAGGCATGTCACATGCTTTGTCAAATAAAACTTGACGCAGGGTTCCCAGAACGCCGCCCTCAGCGGCGAGTGCGAATCACAACTCAGGGTCAAAAGTGGAACGTGAAATTGCGATATGGTTTCGTAGTCAGATTTTCGAGAAAGACTTCAGCTACCCGTATTTCTCGACTGAGACGTCAGTGGGAGCTGTAATTTGTATGGCAAGAAGATTGTGCAACCCTTAATTCGTTTTAAGGGAATTTACGCCCCAGAAACCTTGTAGTTAGTAATATTTTGGTTATAATAAAAAATATTCATTTTTTGGTGACGTCACACTCACAATATATTTAGCGTGCATACGTCATATGCTAGATTACGTCACCTTTTCCCGGTAAGGCAAACTTTCCCGGCGTGCTTTTTTCATGGATAAACAAATACCACTGCTTTGCACATGGATGCCTTGCCTAGCTAGGGCTACAAGAGCCGCATTGTTAATACTTAAGGTACCTCTCCAACTGAATTACTCTTAGTTTTGTTTTTTTACTTATTTTAATTTATTTCTTTCGAAAGTGTACTTTCTATCACATATAAATTTGCACTGCCTAGTTAGGTCTGGGCCTAGGCCATTGTTATGCATCCATACAGTACAGAAGTTTGCTAGGCAACAGAACGTGATTGCACCTTCCTTCCCAGGTGTAATATTACATTGGCATATCGTTAGCTAACCAGTTGTGTGGGTTTCTTTGTGAAAATGATACTCATTTTCACAAAGCATCCCCTCTTGGAAAGAGGGAACTTCGAAATAATTGTCTCCATATCTTCACTAATTAAATTAATCACCGTAATTTAGCTTACACTTAAATGCATTTAGGGAGCACTTAAAATGTATAATAATCATTTCACTGCCCGACAAACCCCAAAATTTATTCATGCATTAGGCCTAATAGATTCATCTTGATGTACTGTGACTCCAACATCACTGGCGCATGGTAGCAACCAACTGACTGCAGACCATTTCCGTCACACATTACTCTCCGTATAACACAGCACCCCTTAGTTCCGTCACCTCTGGATATTCTGTACACATTGCTTATGTACTTGGCAAGATTCTATCTTTATTCTCTACAGTACTAGTCTTCCAAGAAGTCCAGATTCAACAGTAATATAATCAACAAAATAGATTAGATGGGTACCGTGTAGGATTCTAATTTCTCGGAATGAAATGTATCTGGTACTGAATTATATGCATTGCTACAGTATATTACTGTATTAGGCATGCTCCCAAGGGAATGGAGGAAGCTGGAAATTGTGCACTCCGATTAACTCCGATTCAATGACCTGGGGAAAATGTTGTCATTACATTATCCAGTATCCATGGAATGAAAAAATACTGTATGTACAATACTGTAATGCCTCATGCATCATGTAAAGGCTTGTCCAATCCACACACTAAAATTGTATGGCAAATTTACGTGATTTGCCTGTTTGAATGATGATATTTATGTCACACCCATATATATAGCCATGATCATGTCACAGGTAAACCTGTATTTGTCACATAACGCTCTGTCCAGACTCTCAAGTTTTCTTTGACAAAAAAGTTATGTATGCCCATATATAGTCATGATGTGCCTATATATGGTGAAGATGTGATGTCATCTTGACCATATTTAGGCATGTCATATGTTTTTGTCAAATATAAATTGATAGTGTGAACAGGACTTTAAACTTGATAGTGAGGACACATACCAAGGAATCATCAGGTTGTATGCTGTATCGGATCAGCCTCATTTTTATTACAGTATGAATGAAGATACCCAAAATCAGAAGGTCATCCTTTATGCATACACTAATTCATGTTTTGCATGCATTTAGGGTTCTTCTTAGATAGTTTACGTGACTGCCATAAATTGTAGAGATTCTATGTAAAATAAGCCAGGAAATTGCAAACATAAATTAATTACAGTATATTGCTCATACTGTATTGTTAGAATGCTACTACGATATACAATGCCTAATTAACAATTTTATACTGTAAGTAATATGGAGATGATGTATGGAGATTGTACTGTAAAATAAGCTAGGAAATTGTTTAACTGTAGATAAGGAAGACATGCAAACATAAATTAATTATAAAGCTCATATTGTTGGAATGCTGCTACGATACACCAAAATGCCTGTTTAAAAATTCAATAAATATGGAGATGATAGTGTAAGCCATGATGATTTTTAAAATATCCCTTGACCTTTGAAATATCAGGCATTGAGGTGAAACTAAAGCTTATTAATGCAAATAATAATGAATTATTTTTATCGTTTAATTATATCCGGTGACTACTAATTGGATGAATAAATTTTTTGTTGTGGTGGCTTAGTTTTCAATCTAAAGGTATCCACACTATCTAATTTGAAGTGACAAATACTGTACCGAGTATAATCCATCGTTACGGACGGACACTTTTCCAAAACTTTCAATTTTAATTCTCCAAAAACATTTTATGCCACTCTTAGCTGGTTCATTATATGTTTTATATGCAAGAATAGTATACATTCTATCTAACAAAAAAATTTTGTGCTGATTGATATTTTTACTAAAAATAGAACAGCGAAAATGTGAGCGTTACGGACAGACAAGATAGAATTCGCTGTTTCTAATTTTTACAACTTAGCAGAAATTTCTATCTAGATAAGCAACAGCTGACAAAAATTTGTCATTGCTAAATTGAGTTATTTTGCTTGTCTATTAGTGAGATTTCGTTTGGTTGCTAAATACTTCCTTGTCTTTGAGTTATTAACGAAAAGAAAATGTTACGGACGGACATTTTTGTTGTGTTACGGACGCTTACGGACACTTGCAACAAACATCCTAAATGATAAATATTAATGATAAATTCAGATTTTTTAAATGATAACTGACTTTTCTTAAATTTAGGATTATAGCAGCCTCTCTAATGATAATTATTTGTAAAATATTTTATGTTCAAGCAAATGAACAGTACATAAATTGACATTCGTCATACCTACAGTAGGCCCTATATAATTACAATAATTTTAGAGAAAATAAGTTATTAAACTAAATAATACTGTATCTCGAATTAATAAAACTTTACATTTTTCATAAATAAGTTGATTAAATTGCTACCTTTGAAAAATGATACTGGAATGTAATAATTGATCAATGTTAAATTGAAAGTGTAGTTTGATTTTACCCATGGTAAATTTAACATACACTGCCTAACACGTCCGTCCGTAACACAGATATATCTGTCTGTAACAATATTTTAATTACGGTAATAGCTTTAATTGAAATTTTATGTCAAGAACAATTGTACTATACATCTAATATAAATGTCCAAGGGGTTCAGTATGAATGGTAAAAATGTTGTAAATTTGAAGCATATAAAGGAACATTACGCCCAGTGCTTTACGGACGGACATTTACCCTGCAGTTACATTACTAAATGAATATTTTTGCCAATTTACTTATAGATTTTATGAAAAAAAATTAGCTAAACATAAACATCTTGAGTATAATTCATTTCAACCTTGTTTAACATAAATTGGCCAATCAAAATGTATTTTATGTGGCATGTCTGTCCGTAAAATGTCCATCCATAACAGCATTTGTTACGGACGGACACATTTTTAATTAAATCTGTAATTAAAATTTGAAAATCGACAAAATTTTTATTAATTTATTTTGTAATTACCAATGTAGTAGAGATAGGTTAATATGTTTGTAATCTATCGTATAGAAGCATGAAAAAACATTTAAGTTAACTTGCGTTAAGGAAAATATTTTTTTGTGGATTTTATAGTCAAGATTAATTTCTGAGAACTTGTGAAAATGAGATGAAGAACGTAAAGATGATCAAGTACTAAAGGTTGCAATGACGCCAGTGAAATTGCATTGTACGGTCCATGGTACAGTTCGTCTGTCATAATCTATCTTTTCCTGACCTCAATGACCCCTTTCAGATATCTGCCTTCTTCCAATCATGATCATTGTCATTCATATTTTGAAAAGAAGATAAAATTGAGCAAAATCCAAGTCGAAGGACTTGAGAGCAATAGTATCGCTGAGTCACTTTCCACAGTATTGGCTCGCATCGGTATTGTTTACTAAGCTTCAGTTACGATGGTCTACAAATTCCACTTGACCAGTTTGGAAGCGCAATGCAAGGCTCTTGATCCTGGTTGAAAATAAAAATTAAGCTACTTGAGACATTGCTCAGAAACCTAAGTGAGATTTGAAAGGCTTGTTCCATTTACATTTTATAGATATTTTGTGCATAGCAAGAGAAAAATTACTTTTTTGCTTTTAAAAGCATTGGATCTTTTATTGCCTTGAGCACCAATTTAGGTACATACGTGCATATAATACATATCAGCTCGGTATTTGTATAACATATTTTTATAATGCAATATCCCACTGCTGTAATGAATGATATTTTACCAGCAAAACTCTTCTTGATGATAAAAAAATATTGGATCTTAAATTGTATGTTATTTAAAGTTTATTTAAAAAAATAAACAGTTTCATTGTATGTTATTTTTATTTTTATATATTATTATAAAAATAATATCTATAGATCCTAGCACATTTAATTTTATTGATTTTTTCATAAAAAAATAAACAGTTTCATAAAAATATATAATATAAATGTCAACTATTCAACAGATTAAGAAGTGAGCCTACTTATGAAATAATGTACATTAGTTTTTCAGACCAACCATTCCCCTCCCCTTCCCTAAAAAAAAATGGTTCAATTTTTGATGAAGAAATGATATTGCCCATAGGACAAGAATGACAAAGGGCAAGTTGAGTGGTAAGACAGGGGCACCGCTAGCTACAGCCTTAACATCAGCTCATGTGCACTTTAAAGAACCCATTGCATCTTTCAGAAGAGTAGGGGGTTACCCCGATGTCGCTGGTTCTGCCGCTCTTCGCCCAGGGTTTGGTTGGTAGAACCAAGTCTTCTTGGATAAAGACTTCAAAGTGGAGGTCCAGTGTATACATCTGGCTCGTGTACACTTTAATTTAAAGAACCCCATTGCATCTTTTTAGAAGAGTAGAGGATTACCCCGTTGTTGGTTCATTTCAGCCTCTGCCGTTGTGGAATGATGTGAACATGTGTCTGCTGTAAATGCCTCTTTATGACTGCAAGGTAGTCACAGACCACGCCCATACGCAATTCAGCACAATGATGTTGCGAGTTATGAGTTATTCCCCTACCTTCAACTTTACCTTTACAAAGTAGATTAATTCTTCATCCTTCAGTCATTTTTACTTTAGAAGTTAAAGTATATTGAAAAATGAAGTGTAGTAGTTTACATTATAAGTATAATAATCTCCTTTAATGTCTGATAAGACCATATTCTCAGGGTCAAATTAGATTAATATGCCATTTGACAACCTTGGGTTAAGAACATAATGTAATATTAATGAATTAGTGCTAAAGTTTCATGAATTTAACATGACATACTGTATATGAAGACTTGCACAAAAGTAGCCAACAGTAGAATTGCTATATTCAATTTTATATTCTTTTTTGTTGGTCCAAAAATATAACATTACATGACGTTTCGCTGGTGATCCACCAGTACTATCGATGTTATGACATTGACAGATTCGTCATGACGTCACCTCAGTGTTTTCGAGGTTGGTTTGTGCCTCCAGTCTTGTTTTTTGACGACAACACCGAAGTGACGTCATGACTACGTCGACAGGACACTTGAGAATGCTGGTGATCCACCAGAACTCTGTGTAATTAAGTTTTTAGCAATATTTTTGGATCAACAAAAAATAAAACAACATTGAATATACTTTACAGTGGATCCAGATGATTTTTTCAATGGTGTATAGAATTACTTACACAGTCAGTCAAGAGAATACATATATAATGGTTTATAAAGCATGTTAGTTAAACTATTTTGTTAAATCTTTGCGCATATTAACTGAGGACAATTTTGTTTACTGAACCAAGTGATAATCAGATTGTAAAGTAAATTGCAAACTGAGCTGAATGAATGGGTTGTTCCAAAGAATGATTTTGGATTTAACTAGTGTCACCAAATGCTTCAGAAGGCACAATTTATTATACTAAAGTAATGAATTTCACATTTAATAACTTAAGAAAAGCTTAATAAAACATTTTCTATCTGGCTAAATAAACCACACAATACTTTTTAAAAATTCTCTTTTTATATGGTTTTTTTTTCATTTATTTTCTTATCCATGTTTACAGTACAGCACCTTGTTCCAGTTCCTTTCAGTTCTGCAAAAAAGGAAAACAACTGAAAGGAACTCGACTTAACACAAGTCAACAAATTTGCGTGACTGTTCAGTTGTCTTCAGTCCTTTGTGAGACTTCGGCTATAGTCTAGAGGATGGCAGTTTGTGTTACTTGCATGTAAATCAACAACTGTCGCTGTGCATAACCTAGCCTTCCTGAAAAACCTCAATATTTATTATCGATTAGAGTACTTTACTGACATTTCCAACCAATATTGTTCAACATCAACGCTGCTTGCTCGCTGTGTCTGCTTTCAAAATTGGGCCAAGTAAATGTCACATGATTCTGGTTAGCTGATTTTGTGTACTGGTGTTTGTTTTCATCATAGATCTATTAAAGTATAAGTGATATATCATATAAGTGATATCATATCATATCATCAACCATATCGAGATTTAGGGCTAGCAGTAATATATCTGCAGATTAACTGCACACATGCCCTACCTTTTGTCGTTATCGACTCTCACTGTTGTAGAATACTGTAAATGCTTGAACAAGCGCCGCTCTCGAAAAAGCACCGCACCAAACCTAATTTTGACCAAGAGTAAATGATCAATATCGAGATTTAGAGCTAGCAGTAGTTTATCAGCAGATTAACTGCACACATGCCCTACCTTCTGTTATCGACACTGACTATTGTACAATACCGTAAATGCTCGAATAAGTGCTGCTCTCAAATAAGCGCCACACCAAACCTAATTTAAATCGAGAGTATTATAATAATTACCCTGTGTGTAAGGAAACACTTTGAGAAACAGGTTTTAACTACAATGTATACATGTGTAAAACTAATAAATAACACAATGAAGACACAAACCGTTCTTTATAAACGTAGGGCCTATGATAGGCCTACTGAACTACAGGAATAAGTGAGATAGGTAACGTGGGAACGGCCATGGAAAGCGCCATGCCAATATTTTTTTTATAAGCGCCGCACTGAGGCCTTAATCTTGAGGCCTCAGTGCAGCGCTTATTCAAGCATATACGGTAATCATTTGTATTAATATCATGGGCTAAACTAGGGCAAGGGGCAAATAGACTAGGGCCCCGGGAGAAAGAGGGATACATGGTACTCTAAAACAAGCTAATTTCCATGTACTTGTGTCTATCGTCAAGCCATTCTAAACAAAAAATGTTAAGCACCACCACACACCCTCTCGGTGCTTCGCACGTCGCATATCCGCTACCCAGACTTTTCTCTTCATCCACCCCTGCATATATTTTAAAATTTAGATTTTCATTGTAGTTTTCAGGATAATCATGTCTAAAATTAATACGTAATGAAGGTAGGACTGGGAAAAAAAAACTTCTCGGTAGATTGTAGGCTGATGAGAATTTCAGTCACTGACAGCAAACATTAAAATTAAGTACTTTGCAGAAGTAATTTGCATTTCTCCTTTGATGACGGGTGGATTAATGTTGACAACTTGAAAAAATGGGAAACTATTAGGAATTGGGATGACATGCAACTAGTAGAAGAAACAAGTAATTATGTGTTAATGAGAAAAAAAAGAGTTACAAACAATTGAACAGAAACAAGAAATGCACATGACATGGATTTGACCAGTTAATTCAAAAGCTCATCCAAACTTTAAACATAAATCAACAAAGATACTCTGTAGAAGAAGAATTTCGAACATTAACATGGTAATTATTCAAAAATTTTACCGAGTCTCTATGGAGACCTATGTGGGCGAGGAGTGTGGAAATGCAAAATGTTTCCATCTTCTTAACTATGTGTTTCCATAAAATTGCTACCCTGTTACAATATTATTTTTACTGCATAGTTGTCCCCTACGCATGACAGGGATGGTTCCCTGATTTCGACCGACCAATCTATCATGTTGGAAAGAAGGAATTATTAATTAATTAATAAAAATTAATTCGTATCTGTAAATATTTAAAATAAAAAATTGATTTTAGATATGGTGCATTAAACACTCGTTATAAATCATCTTTATTTTTGGATCTTTTTTTGGTTTTACTATGGCTTATTTCTTTAAATGTGAAGTGCATAGACACTTTATGTAAACATTTACTTGGAGGTCATTCCACAGCAATGATGCTCAGTATCGGAATGTTCTTTCCTTGAATATTTTTCCATGTTGGAATTATTAAAGTATTTGTAATTGATTGGTCAAATAAGATGGTGCAGATCCCTGTAAACATTTAAATATCACACTTTTTTCATTTTCCCACAATTTAACGTGAACATTTTTTAGTTTTATGATAGGGGAGTACATACGGTATCTGCATACATAAGAACTCTAGCTAGTCTATTTTGGAGTGTTTGAAGACGATATAATGTTTTCAGAACCATAGTTAGGCCTAACATTACTGTACAGTAATCAAAACAATTTATAGTAGTACAATAGTAAGTCTTTAAAGCAAAATTTGGAATATGATATCTTAATCTACGAATGATACCAATATGTTTTGATAATCTAGATGGAATTTGTTCATCAAAATTTTTCCCTGACATACAGTATGTGAATCAAAAGTGACTCCAAGATATTTCATTTTAAACTTTCAACTCTTTCCACATCAAAATTGTTTACAGAAAGAGAAATTTTAAAGTACTGTGAACATATGGTAATAATATATTATCCTACAGTACAACAATCATTATGCATATAATTTAAATCTAGATATCGATTACCCTATGTTTATTTATTGATTAATTTTTAAAGGTTCATGAAATATAAAACCATGTTAATCATTTATTCATTCATTCTCTTATTATGAACATAGTTCGAGAATTGCCAATAGCGAATGCCTGTCATATGAAAACAAATTACCATGCCACTAATAACTCAACACAGACTACAGTGTATACACTACACAAGCGTAATAATATTAAATAATTTGGTCAGTAGTTCGGGAAATATCCTTTGCTGAATAATGCTAAGTGGTTTCTATTTCATTTTCACTTGCCTTTATTTAATACGTTTTTTTTTTTCTTAAACTGCTTTCTTTTCAGTTAAACCACTTTCATTCTGTTATTATGTTTCCTCTTCTGGAATGCTCAGAGACAAGTATGCTAGATATGGCCTTATTATGTAACCATTGACTATTAATATTGTGAAAATAAACATAATTTCTTTCAGCTGGTGCTCAATACAGAGCATTGTGATGATAATTTATCAAATACTATAACTGTAAGAAAAATGTTGACATTTTGTGACTATAACGTTTCCTAATCTCTGAGCGCTATCTCCGAAATGAGCACTTTATCGCCGTCATAAATTCATCTTAATGTGTGATACGCACTAGAACAGTCCCCAAATGCTTAAGATGGAGAGATACAAGCAGCCTAATTTATACTATTAATAAGTGTCGTCATAAATGGTTTCGAGTCAGCTAATTCTAAAACTTCATTACCAAGTATGGCCTTCAAAATATGCGCTAACTATATTAGATCCCTCACAATACAGTGTAGATCTATATTTAATAGTCTCTTAAGTCTCTTATTACATTATATTTCCATTAAATTCAGCCATAGAGTCTTCATCCCTGTCTAAAAATGAATATCAGTATTCATAGATCTGGTAAGTTGTGTTAAAATTTAAACTTATGCTAATAATAATACTTGTTTTTTGTTCCTGACTGCATGGATTTTAATTCCCTCATCATTTTTGTTATTTACTTTCTAAACCCTGTTTTTTCTGTGCTTTTGCTACATTTTTTGTAGTTTACAAATGCATTTTTACGTGTACAACTCCAGGCAAACAACAAGCATAAACAAAATTTGAATTGTGCCAGGAATAATATAGCCCAACTCAAATGACTAGAAATGAAAGTGGATAGAAGTTTGATGATTAAGTGAGATATTAAGTTGATATAAAATGATTGTTGAAGGCGTGCACCCCTCCCCACACCCCTAGATACACCACTGAAACCAAGTTGGTGACGTATCTTTCGGTCGTAATATTATAGGAGCTAAAGCCCTGTATTTTGGCAGACGGATTTTGATGTTATAATTACTGCATTCAAAAACGCTCTAGCAATAAAGAGTCTAGATGCTCTATTCCGGAGAACATCTAGCTATCATAGGTTCATCCCCTAATCCTTATCTTACCAGACGGTTGAAGTATTAGTATATGGCCCAGCGTATTATTAACAACTCATGTTTTTCAATAAAATATAAAAATATTAATAAGTGTTTATCTCAATACAGGCACGCGACTTATGATCTTATTCTCCCAATTATTGTAACCGGGTGGTCCCTACCAGTTCTGGACGAGTAATTTTTATCAAGGCAAACCAGTTGAATTGGCCAAAATTGATCTGGCGGATCTGTTTTGGTATAGTATTTCTGCTGATAGCCCTGAATATTTTAATAATTTAGTAATACCTATACTGTACCTCACTGCAGTATCCTACTCATAAACTCTATACACAGTAATTATTCTTGACTTATTTGCACAGATTCCACACAAATACTCCTATTCTTAACTGTTGTTTATCCACAATATATATAGCGTATGATTTATTCACCATCATAATTTCAATTTCAAGCAATATAAACCATCATTTAAAAATGAACAATATCAGTTTACTTAATTTTAATTATTCTTTACTGGTCATTACACTTTCTAAGCTACGGTAAGCTGCATCTGTGCTTTATTAGTCTAGTATAATCCAAACAGTGGCTGGCAAAAAAATAGACAATTAAAAGCAGATCGCTTTTCAGAACATTCTAATGATCAAACTTTCACGGCCAGTTATTGGCAGCTTCATCTGTCCATGCAACAATATTATTGCATGGTATAGAAAGCTAGTTATGTCTTCTTTCATGGCAATTATGTTTCATGTAGATGACATCCCATTGAATGCACTCTCCATTTTGAACATTGAGATTCGTTCATGTAGAAGAATAGGTATTGATCATTTACAATCAATAATTACTTTATTGTAAATGAGATCAGGTGAAAGATGATATATAATCGTTGCTGGCTCAAAGGCATTCATATAGCAAAAAGCCATGTTTTTTTGGTATGCAAATTTATCCAGTATAGCTTTTTAATTAGCTTGGCTTTTTACAGTAATTAGTATTTCCTAGATTATGTTCAACCTATAATTAAAGGGTTTTTTTTCAGTATTTACTCTAAAACATGAAATAATGGAATTTAATTGTTTTTTTGAATTCTTATACTCATCATCATTTACAGTAATATAAATTTAAATTTTAAGCATCAAAAATCCATGTTTTTTTTGGATTTATTACTAATTAGCTTAATTTCCTAAATTATATTCAACAAATTGAAGTTCTTTTTCAGTATACTCTAAAACATGGTTAATGAAAGTTAATTATTATGAATTCTTAAACTCATCATCATTTAATATAAATTTAAATCTTAAACAGCAGAAAGCCTTTAGCTTATATAGCATTTCCTAAATTATGTTCAAGGTAAAGTTCTTCGTCACTATATATACTCTGAAAAAATGTTTATAAATTTCTTACAGAGAATTTTTGTACTTGCCATTATTATAAATTTAATTTTAAATAGGTAGAAATTTATCTGTTTTATTTAGGTGAATAATATTGCCAATTATGATATATTATGCTAAGAAGATATATATA
>NW_022705247.1:196349-204684 GCF_011630105.1 Anneissia japonica
TTTGCTGTTATTATTGTTGTTATTATTATTTATTATTATTATTATTATTATTATTATTTTTATTGGTTTTAACTGGTGGTCATGTCTTAAAGTTTGTTTGACAAACTTATTGTGACCTCCGACTGCACACTTCTTTTTTTTTCTCTCTCTGCTTTTGTTTATTAAATGTAATTTAATTTATCGTTTATATGTGTGTGGGTAATACAATAAAAACAAACAAACATTTGAAATATAAAAAATGTAATAAATTTAGGGAAAATGCCGAAAAGTCTGAAATTTTTAAGAAAGTTTACATCTGCATCTGCTTTTTCCACCTTCTTGCTGTGTTTCTCAGTCTCAAGTCTTGCTTTGTGACTACACTGGTTATAAAGTCATGTATAATACAGCTAAACGTCCAAACAGAAAGTAATATGAAACTTAAAAGACGAATTTATGTTCAACAAAAATACTTTTAATAGAATCAGACATGTTTCTTCGTATTCACTACAGTATGACATCTTCAGTGTAAAAAAAAAAACCTAATACAGATATCCTGAGGTTTTATATACCTTTGCTTATAGCCTATGCACATTAGTTAATTAATTCTAAATAGGTATTTAAATACATAGTAGTTTCATAACCAATTAATAAAACGTGTATTTTTTATTTGTTGATGGAGATGGGTAAGGTGAGTCAAAATTTCAATCATGAACAAATATTCATTGGATTTGATGTTTTAATGTAATGTCCTACCTATTTTCATTTAAAACTTTATAGATTCAGGATCACTGCAATATGACAACATGGCCCTCGGATTGCGGAATTGAGAACACCTCATAGAATACAAACTTTAAAATGATACGCACGACTGAAATGAGAACAACAATAATGCTCTACGATAATTACTTAACACTACTAATACTGAATTACTGCTGTACTACTTTAATAATACTTTGACCGAAATACATACACCAACAATACCGGTTGTAATTAAGGTAGCTGGCGCCTATTAGTGTTACTTCCATTAGCTGTATTCTTATGAAGACGTATGGCGGTTGGTCATTGACAAATATATAGAAACTATCAGTTGTTCATTTTGAACTACTGATGGTAACTGGGAAAAGTAACTAGCATGCTACCAGTATGTTATACATTACAACTCATGGCCGGCGGAACCAGGGGGACCGGAGGGGCCCGCCCCTTCCCCCCAATTGATTTTTGTATGATCGGAAAGAAATTCCCCTTTCCCCCACTTTGAAAAACGTTTCGTCAGCCCTGTAACTTGATATGAAACAATTTCCCTAAATTAAGGAATGTTGGTATTATGGTTCAGTATAGTTTGATGAATAAAAAATTTATAGCCAGGTTCATGAAATGGGTTGTTGCACCCCTTTTCCTCCAGTATTTAAATATTCAAAATCTGTATCTCATTAACCATCAACATCAGGTGTGCGCTTTTTTTTCCTGTTCGTTTTCGCAGTTTGATTAAATTGATTAAAATTTATGCCATGCTTGGCCGCTGCCACATTTTATTATCAGAAAGACTGTTTATTTTTTTATTTATATTTTCTTTGTTTTTTCAGGATGATTTGTGGTCCATAGGTACCTTCCTCTTCTTGATGAATTAAATTATAGGTTTTAAAATATTGAAATTAACAACAGCCTACTGTATATACAGTAGGTTGATGCTTTCTACTAGAAGTGATAATAATGTATGAATATTCATATAGATATTGAGATATTCTTAACCAACAACAGTTCTTTTCAGAAATATCTACATGGTGTACCGCAAGCATTAATACATATTATTACTTCGCCGTGCAAACCTTCAAACATTATTATTGCTGCCAATAAATACAACATTAGTGACCATATGAGATCGATAATGTAATGCATTAGCCAGTTTATCTATTTTTCTACAAACAAAATTATGGGCAGGTAGACAAAAAATCAACCTGTATTAAATCTTTAGCAGAGAAAAAAACAAAATTACACTATAATGAGTATACTAAACAATAGTGTATTGTGATTGTACAATAATACAATATTGTGTTATATTGTTATAGTATCAGTTGGCCTCTCTCTTAATATTGACAAATAAAATTATATGCCAATAAATTAAGAACATCAATAAACTGTGTCAGTTGGGACAATTTTTACTACTGTGACTAACAACAAAGGAAAAACTTTTACTGATAATAGTATCGCTAAATATTAGTTTTATGAATATTTTGATATATAATGGATTGTTTCATTTTAATGAATAAATAATATAGGCTAATAAATTAAAAATATTTAAGCTTGTATAAGTTGGCAATTTTCACAGTTGAAAAAGAACATATAGCTAAAGCATACTATTAATCTTCTACCTCTATTATATTGTACTTTGTATACACATTGTTTTGGAATTATAAATATAAATATTATAATATAAATATTATAATATAAATATTATAATATAAATAAAATAGGGTGTGGTTCTTATATGCGCAACAAATACAAATTTTTGATTTTTAAATAATGTTCGTCTTACGTACAGATGTTTTGTAACACGCAAATTTACTGAAATGAAGCTGCTGTGTTAGTATGAATGAACGCAATCAGTGATGAACATCTTACACGCCTGACATTCAAAAATTGTCAAAAAATCTTCTCGAATTCAGGGGTCATCTTAATACATGGATCACTTTTATACGCAAGTTTATACGGTAATTTATCTAAAATTCAGAAGAAAAATAATGATCTCCAAAGAATAAACAAAATTATTACATTATTGTTATATATTTATCTTTTTAATAAACATTATTATTTATTTTGTCCAACACATTCTAGCATGATGACTTATGTTGATATCTGAAATATATCTTCGAATACTATTCTTATTAATACTTATTAATTATTATTACTTCTAATTTTTATTATCACTGATAATGAAAGCTTTGTTATTTTTTTATAATAATATCTATTCTTATCCATTTTATTTTATTTTAGTATATGTTATTATATTTATTTATTTCAATTTATAATTTATTAATATATTATAATTATTTTCTTTTTATTTATTGTTTATTATATTTCACATATACATTTCTCGTCACTGTACCACTTTGAAAATATAGTATGGTACTGTATAAAGAATGATAAAATAAATAAATTATATGATGTACATTGTTTCTATACTGTTGACCATTTCAATTGCAGATATTCTGTTAATTGGTATTTCAAATATGCTTCTGGAAGATTCCATTATATTATAGGTGGTTAACATAAATGTTGGAAAATTATATATTCAATATTTAAAGTCAACTAGTGTGGAGTTATAGCCTGGTAAAGGTTGCCTTCCTACCCCAGTGTCCTTGCTTCAAATTCTTTCAAAACCATTTCCCTCCACCTCCCCCCCCCAAAAAAAAATGCCATTTACTAGATAATTTTTAGTTTTCACCAGATAATTTTTAGTTTTCAACAGGTCTTCCTTTGGGTGTTGCTCTTCTTCTTTTTTAATAGCAGATTAATTTTAATATTCAACTCAATTTCATTGCAAATCAAATAACGTAATATAGTAGAATTCAAATGCATGGAATGAAAAGGAATGGGACAACCACAAACAAGCAAATAAAGCTTTCAAGCTATGGTGCCCTTTTGAGAAGAAAAATAAAGTAAAAAAAATATAATTATATACATTAATCAATGAAATTAATTAGTCGAATAATTTTCTAATCATTTAAGCAACTGATTAATCAATTATTCAATAAATAAATAAAGAATAATAATGTTAATACATGAAAATCAATGTCATGGTAAATATATAATGATAAATTAGTGAATAAATAATTTATAATAGATAAAACAATAACAATACTAACATTTTTAAAAACATATTTGATTATTTTGTTAATATGGATACATGAAGATTAAAATTCTTTTTAAGTAAATCATTTAAAACAAAAACAGCTAATTTTTTTAAATGATATTTATATATTAAAACATACATACAAATTATACATACATGCACTAATAATATATAAAAGGGGTCGATCAAAACAAATCATAATAAAGATTCGTTGACAGGATTTGTTGCTCCAACAAGTGAGGAGAATACTAGTATAAAGAATTCCCCATTAGTTTCTCCCTTAGCTATAGCCTTGTCACCATCTGTGTTTGTGCCTCTACCATGTGAAAACATTATCAGGATGCTATTTGCATCTTTGTTGTTATTACCTTTGGAAATGTAATCAATAATAATTACGTTTACATCAGCAACATCATTATACATGAGTTAGTGCCAGTAACAATGTTTCATAAATGAGGTTTAATTTACTTGGGAGTTGCGTTGATGACATTCACTCTATATTTATTAATGCTAATGAACAAAAATGGTTATCTAAAAGAGTCTGATACTGTAAAGTAGAAATTATGCAACAGAACATAGTTGTTTTGAGCAATTATGTTACTTCAAAATACTGGTTCTTGCATTCAAGTCGCTGTCTGACTTACTGTATGCCCTAAATATATCTCTGACATTTTACATGTAGGTAAAAAGCAAATTCATACCAGATGGGCTTTTTTGAACGTAAATTTTCATATATATTCAACAAACGTATTGGCAACAAATCTTATCGGTGTGAGGTGCCATTCACCTGGAAAATCTTCCAGTGCACATTCAATCTTCACCACTTCTAGCTGTCTTTAGGTCTAACTTAAAGACTCACCTCTTTAATTAATATTCTTCATTCTTTATTCCTTAGTATTTTATTGATTATTGCATTATTTATTTATGATTCCGTACTTGCCACTGCTTCTTTCGATTTGTTTACTTGTTCTGTGCTTGGGTTGGGCATTGATCATAACTGCCTGTGGGCTTTGAAGTGCTTGAACATGTGGGTCGCAGCGCTTCGTATCTGTCAAGAAAGGCACTTTATAAATGACCAGATTGGATTGGAAAATTCTTGAGTGAGAAATAATAGTAATATGTAATTATAATAATAATAATATTATTATATATTATATATTAACAGCACATAGATTAGTTCTGAAAAGAACTGTTGTTGGTTGAGAAAGTCTTGACGTTTTGTTTTATAATAATAATATTATTTAATTGTTTGTAATGTGCCTGTTTCTATAAAAAAAAATGTGGGCACAAGCAATTGTTCAGTTAGTATGGTTTGTGACTTGGGTGTTGTATTGTCCCTCCCGCATGTTGCAGAGACAGTATATATTGTTAGGACCTTAGTGGAGTGAGGTTTCTACCCCATGTTTAGTTTGATTGACAGGCTGACTTTGTTTTGATCCATGTGCATTGAAAGTTGAGGAGTTTTAAATCATTCAATCAATAAACTTCATTTCGGAAACAATTCTATTGATAACAAAATACACTGTACAACCCAAAAAAGAGCTCTGTGTGCCAAGTTCTAGTTGTCAAATAAAACTTGTTTTTAAAAGTATTATAATATTTTTTTCTGTACAACAATTATCAAATATGACCAGGGAAAGCTTTGTATCTGCAAGGAAAGGCGCTATAATAATGAGTAAATTGTAGATAAATAAGTAAATGGCGGGCAGGCAATTGAGCAAGTTGGCGACGGGTGGATGGGCGGACAGGCAGAATCTGTATTTTTTCAGATTTTACCTCAGTATATGTTTTAAGTTAGGCCCTATAAAATATATTATTAGTTTATATCACCCTAAAAAAGTGATGAGGGGAGGGAGGCTTTTTCTTTTCTTTTTTTTTTGGCTGAAGATATAAATCACCCTTGGGTTGTTTGCTGGTGCATTGATATATTCAAAGTAAAACATTATTGAGATAATACAAACAAAATCTACTATTTAATAAAAAAAAAATGAAAAAAAAAAAAATTGAAAATATATATTTTTGTCAGTACCATAGAATACATGCTTTCGAGGGTGATAAACTAATATTTTTTTTATTGGGGTTACCTTAATTGCTACTTTTGTACTTAATTTATTTTGTTTTTCCTACAGATATATGAAGATTCAGTCAAGAATAATGAATTGAAGGAAGTGTATGTGGATGGAAATGAATTAGTAGCAAAAGTAGCAACAAATTGGGTTTCTTTACTAGAAAAAAAGAAGACCGCAGTTAAGGTAGAGTATATTATTATGATTATTTATTTATTTTTAAAAATTTCATTCATGAGGGATTACTCGGGCCTTTTAGAATATACATGATCAGGCACTAGGGGCCATTGAAAATTTAAAGTATGACAAAATGTTGTGGTATCATAGGTGCAAAGCTCAATTAAAAAGGCATAGTTAAATAGAGAAATTTGAAATGCGCGAGTGACTACACTAGTTGGCTGGTGGTGTGGGCATCAGGGTGCTACGACGATCTGACCAATTAAAACAACTTGTAATCTTGTAATTTAATGATGATAGTGGCGATAACTAAGGATGATGTGATAATAGTGATGATTATGGTAATAATTTAAAATGATAATGATAATTGATAACGATGATGATGATAATGGTGATAATTAAAGATCAGGATAATAAATGGGGATAATTTATGATGTTGATAACAATGATGATGATGATGATGATAATGAGAATAATGATAAGGATTATATGATAATGATGAGGGGGATAAGTATCTAATTACAAAATGATAATTCATTTTGCAATAAATATAGTACAGGCTAACTTGATGAAAATCGTATACTGTCCAGACTATCAAATATATCATGCCTAAATATGGTATGATAACATCATGTCAAGACCATATATAGGCACTTCATGACTATATATGGGCATACAACAGTTTTTTTGTTAAATTTTCTTTCATGAAGCCAGTACAGAACATGTTTTTAATCAGAGAAAATTAAAGTTCTATTCACGCTATCAAATTTTATGTGATAAATAAATGTAATATAGGCTTATCTTTAGGTGTAATGTGACATTGTCATTCCCATATATGGCCACATCACACCAATTTGTCACATAAACTTTGATAGTGTAGGCAGACAATAAATAGATGTGGAGATCCTTTGATGATAAAAGCATCTGTGTGTTAGTATCATGTGATCATCAATTACCTTGTGTCGGAAATTAACAGATTGACATTGTAGGGGTCGTTGAAGCGAGTTATTACAATTCGTTGTGCACTCAGCTTATTAGGCCTAGATTGACTGAGATGTGCAGTGGTCATGAATGATTTCAATTTTGACCTGATGATACTCTAGCTGAAGTCAATATCAATGACAGATTACATTGAAAAAAAAATACATACCATTTTGGTGTGTGTTGTGAATGGCTAGCTCTTAAGCCTTGAAATAGACTATGAAATTTTATTTGACAAAAACTTGTGACGTGCCTAAATATGGCCATGATGATGACATCACATCACATCATGACCATATATAGGCACATCATGACTATATATGGGCATATAACAGTTTTTTTTGTCAATGAAAATTTTATAATTTGGAGAGCTTTAGATGTAATAACAAAAACCTTTTTATTTATTTTTTTTTTTCTTTTCAGAAAATCGTTGAATTCTTAGAAAATTCATCTTTAACAACTCCATACTCTGCGGTAAATGGTTTTTTATGTTCTTTGCTTTTAAGGAATAAATTACAACTATCAGGAGTGATACACATGTTGTTATTGTTGATGATGATCAGGGTAGTAGATGGGGAGATTCATGGTTGTGGTATGTGATAGGCATGCTGGTTAGAGGAGAGAATAGAGATAGAGTATGTGATAGTTGAGTAGAGTGAGGTAGGATCATTGTTGGCTCCAAAAATTAGTCAACAATAGGGGTGGTACAACAAGTCCAACAGGGAGTCTGAACTAAATAGGCCACCTAGGGACTTGGTAAAATCCCTGGTCGGGTTCATCAGGGGGTGATTTTATGGTTTAGGGTGGTCCAGAATTATGCTTTTAGACCATAATATTAGGATTTAACAATGAAAATTATATTGTTGGGATTGGTAAATTAATATTTCTAGTCTGATAATCTTGTTTTCGTGTTTGACCATGAAGAGGTCCATGCATTTCCAATGGGGGGTATTTTTCCCAGATACCTGCTAGCACTGCCTCAGGGTTAGATGTAGAGATAGATAATAGTAACGAGGAAAGAAAAATGTAAATATGAAATATGGTAATTTTTAATTTTTTGGGACAGAAGATGGTATGGCCCAATAAGATATTTAGTTTATCACCCTAGCGCTCATGTCTTCTATGGTATTACAAAAAAATATTTTTGAAGAAAACATTTTCTTTAAAAAAAAATTATATATAGGAGCTTAGAAGTATCCATAGGGGGAAACTAAAACAATGAAGAGGGTTAAAAACAGTACCTTAAGGCGAAAGTAGTGTCGCTAAGGGGAAACTAAAGCGA
>NW_022705247.1:204932-223247 GCF_011630105.1 Anneissia japonica
GTGGAAAAGGAAGGGCGCCTTTTGCGTCTGGATATACTTAGCAACAGAAGGGCGCCCTGTACGTTGGGCACGAAGTATAGGAAACTTGCATGGTTAAAAAGAAGGGCGCCGCCTACGTTGGGCACGACTTCCGCCACATTTTTACAATGCGAGAACTCTATCTTGTATTTCTAGTATCTTTGGTTTTAAGTGCAAGATGCTTGCTTTCCAGTCCCATGGTCCTGGGATTTAATTCCTGTCACGGTAAACAGGATGTTTTTTTCACGGCAAAAGCAACTCCACCCCCTAAACCTCATAATGAGACTTTGGCTATATGAAACATCTTGTGTGTATGTTTACCTTGTGAGGAGATTGCCACTTTGAAGAGTGATCAAATTTACTGTTTGACATATCCTTGGGCCTAGTGCTTAAAGCTGAAATTTTTTTTTTCTCGATGTATTATTGCTTTGATTTTTCTCACAGAATCCTGAGGTAGATTTTTTGAATGCTAAAGGACCCACTAAGGAACTACAAAGTGTGTTAACAGATACATTTGGTGGGAAAAATGTAACTTATAATCAAAGTGCAGTACAGATTCCAACAGATATATATGTAAAAGGTAAGTCTTTGGGTTTCTGTAGCCCTGTGTAGGAATTTTATGTGACAAAAATGTGACATGCCTAAATATTGTCATGATGACATCACATCATCACCATATATAGGCATATCATGACTAAATTTGGGCATACAACAGTTTTCTGTTAAAGAAAATTCTTGATAGGGCTTAAGGTACCAACTTACCATAGCACAGTTGTTTAAAAGGAGGAGCGGTTTGGTACAATGTTTGCGGTTTAGCTTCTTAATCTATAGGTCAGTGGTTTAATCCCTCGCTGTGCATCTCACTTGTGTCCTTGGGCAAGGCACTTTATCTACGGTTGTACTTGATAGGTTCGAACACAAAATGTGCTTATTACAGATGCAACATTATGGCAGGGGTCCCAAGTTGGAAGAAGTCAATTCTGGGAGAAGGGAGAGGGGTTCCCGTCCGGGAGAAAAACCACAATTTGTCGGGTAGAAATAAATTATATGTACTGTATTTTCTACATTTTAATAGAAAATTCTCAAACTTTGAGGGGCTTCACCCCTTGGACCACTTCCGATATATTTTGAGCAACTCCCGACTACGCACACTTTTCTCCCGTCGGGACATTTGCATCCGAGAATTTGTAATAGGGGGAGCAGCGAGGGACTTTTACAGATGTAAGGTGTATACCACATCAATCCCACCATGGTTGGGGCTGAGGTACAGTAAGAAAATTTATGACTGTAGCACCTCTAGATGACTAGAAATGACACTCTCAGTCTCAGACTTACTGTAAATTTGTATATGATTTTCTCTTTCTCTTCATTTTTTTAATTTAGAAAAATTTGGGGGTTGGGGCTTCCCTCTTGAATCCCACACTGCTCTGGTTAATGAGCTTTCATAACATTTAATTTTATTTTGCTGCACATTATGATACACATTGGCAATGACTTTCGTGAGATTGATAATAAAGCAGTGAAAACATGCAAATATTATGAATTTGCGGGATATGGGTTAATTTCTGGAAAATTCTTGCTTGCTCATGGGAGTGTCGGAGGCCGTACCGATTTCTGGGAGACTCCTGCGAGTTCCCGGAGACTTGGGGCCCCTGTTATGGAGTTCTTTTGGAAAACATTAATTCCCTAATCGATAAATTGTTATTTTTAAATCTAGATCCAATTATACTTAATGCTATCAAAGTGACTGATGGAATTGATGAGGTTTTTATGGATAATATGATGAATGACACCGAACTCCTTTGGCAGTACGTAGGGAGTTCAACCGGCTTCTACCGGTCATACCCAGGTACAGTACCCATCAATCATTTGTTACTAATTTATGACAAAATCACTAATGTTTTATTTGTTTACTTAATGTGCTTTTGAAGACTACTGAAAATACCAGTATTTAAGCCATTGATTTTGTATGATACTTGCAGGTTAACTGGTGATTTTTATAAGCTGATTAGGAAATAATATTTTAAAGATTTATTGTCTCATGCCAAATACCAAAAAAACTTGCGCATTTTGAAGTAACTTGCGCAATATGAAGTAACGTTAAAAATTATCAACTTGAACATTAATGTATTTTAAAAATTGTTTACCCATAATTTTAGCAAATGATAAGAAAATTTAAAGAACTTCCAGTCACCAGACATTTTATTGTTTTTATTACAGGGTACACATTTTTTTAATTCAATAATTTCAATGCTCAAGTTAGTAATTTGTATGTTAATGCAAAATAAACAATTTAATTTTAGAATTATTTTTTTATGATTTTGTTGTCATTTCCAGGGGACAATACATCTCTACTGTCTTAACAATTTCTGCATGTCATTGATTTTAGTAGTAATGGAATGAAGTAGCATATCTATACTAATAGTAAACAATATTTTAAAGTAGCTAATTTTAAGATTAAAATGTCACGAGTCAACATACAGTTTATAAAAATTATTATTATCATTATTTTATATTTTTATTAGGCCGATTAATTTTTTATTACTATTTTTCATCTCTAATCCATTGATAACTATTCATCATCTCCGATGGAATACTATTATTTCGTCTGGAATTATCAAAAAGATTCCTCATGTGCACATTATCTTTTAATCTATCTTTCTCATTATTAAGACAAGATGTACCGAACGATATCATCTTCACATCATGAAATTTTATATTTTAATTCCCTGGAGTAGAATTTAAAATGTAAAATGTTTTTCATTCTAGAATCTGGCGAGTTTGAATTTTCTATCTTTGAATAATAATTGTATTGCCTTTTTCTTCTAGTACACTATGGGACAATTTTTAAAAGTAATTTTTTATTATACTTGTTTTACAAGGTTGTAGATGTTTTTGTAATTTATAAGAAAATGCATTAATAATTATGACTTTTGTTATTACTGGATATTAAGTTTATCACATTGACATTTTTGCCATTATCAGCATCCTCATCTTCATAAATATCAGCATTATTACCATTTTACTATCATTATCATAACCGTCATTGTCACCAATGTCGCTCTCACCATTTTCATCATTATCAACATCGTCATCATCACCACCGCAATGATCATCAGTATCATCACCACCAGCATTATAATTATCATCATTGACACCACTATTATCATCATTATCATTACCATCAGCATCATAATTATTATCATTGACACCACTATTATCATCATTATCATTGCCATCAGCATTATAATTATCATTGACACCACTTTTATCGTCATCATTGCTATCAGTATCATAATTATCATCATTGACACCACTGTTGTCATCATTATCATTGCCATCAGCATGACTATGACCACTACCAAAGATCATTATCAACATCATGATCATCATATGTTTACAGTATATGTATTTTAAAGCCCCATTTCCGGCAAAATTTCAGTTGTTAAGAAAAATCTAATTTTTGTATAATGTTATAAAGATTTATAAATATAATACGGAATTGCTAGTTTAACTGAATGGTAATATTCTATGAGAAATAGTCTGTATTTCTCATTTTTTTTATTCTTTTGCGTAAAACTAAAATTCATGCCAATATTTTTTCATGATTTATAATAATTGGAGTAATGCAAATGCATATTTTCTAAAAAAAAGTAAGTTTTTAGTGAAATTTTGCCGGGAATGGGGCTTTAATAGGGAAATGTACAATTTCTCAACTCCATAAATGGATATTTTGAGATTTTATATCTTGAGCACACTAGAACGTCAGTACTGTTAGTATTTAGTCCAAGTACTGTACATAAAAAGAATAAACAAAATACTTGTAAAATGGTAGTATAAAGCTCTATTCGAACTATCAAATTTTGTGACAAATTTATGTGATTTGCCCGTATATGGGCATACTGATGTACTACAGTATTACGTCCAAATATGGACATACTACAGTTATTTATCACATTAAATTTGATAGTGGGGATATTAAAAGGCTTTAAAAAGATCTTTTATATAGTTTTACCATTTTTGTATCTTACTATGATTTGTGTATAAATGTCATATTTAAGAATTCCAGTATGTGTGTGTCAGATGTGTGGGAGCATGGTTTGTGGATGTGTGTGTGTATGTTGGTATGGGTCATAAAGCAGTAACCGAATTATATTCACTTCAATTGTCACCATGTTTCTTTACAAATGATGACAAAATGCCAATGTTTAAAATAGTTTAATGTTATCATGTTTTATTATGATGATAGGTATAAATAATCCAACATAAATAAATTACCTGAATGAATTTACTTATATACATAAGATTAAAGGTTAATGATGATTAGTTTTGTAACCTGGAGATTTAATGCAAAGGCAAGTTTATACTATGACGATAAAAAAAAATCGTAGTAGTAAAAACAATTTTATCGTTTTCTCATGATTATGACATCATTTGATTTGATTAGTGAAATTGTTTTTATTTATCGTATACACGATAAATTACTATCGAATCGTGCTAGTGTGAAAATTTCTTATTTGTTTATTTTCTATATGAACAATTGCGTTTTATAGCTTTTTATCGTTGATTGATATCGTTATAGTTTAGACAGCCCTTTAAGCTATTTTATGTGACAAATTTGTGTGATGTGCCTATATGTGGGCATAGTGATGTCATATTACATCTAAATATGGACATATCATATTGATAGTATGGATGAAGCAAAAAGAGCAGTTTTACATGAAGAAGCTGTTTATATTATTCATGTTCATCTCTTGGGAATGTTGATATAACACTCTGTCCCCACTATCAACTTTCATGTGACGAATTTGTGTAATGTGCCCATATATGGTCATGATGACGTTGTATTACATATAAATATGGGCATAATATATCACAGTTGCCTGTCACATGAAATTTGATAAGTGTGTACAGAACTTAACTGTTAAGGGTGTTTTAAATCTAGGACAACACATTACTGCTTATTTCCCAATCTTTCATTCAATGCATTAAACTGAAGTTATATGGATAGCTAATTGAAACTTTGAAAAATTAAATTGTAATGTCGTAAATTTAGCGACGTCAACCTACTTCAAATTTCCTTTAGGATGTTGATATAGATTTCCAAGTTGTCGTTTTCTTAAACTTTAACCTGATTTGAAATTGATACAATATTAATGTATAATGCAAATGATCAATTACGGTATATTCCATTAAAAGTGTTACAAACCCCCATTAGGATACAAAAAATATGTTTTACTGTTGCTGTTTAAGAAAATTTCTAAGTGATTTGTTGAAAACAAAAAATGAATGCATAAGATATCTTGATTTGCATTTGTCTACTCTTGACGGATATATCAGCTAATTGCTAGAAAGAATAAAGAATAAAACCCTGGAAGGTATTGATTCACAATTTCTAAGCCAGATCAAATACCTGTATTTTTATATTATATTTTATGATGAGGATACAATATCATTGTATGATGCATTGAATTATTAAACAGTGGTTGTTTACGTGTAATATAAAACTAATTATACTCAGCTTTCTGATTTAATTTAAAGCTTGCATATCATTAAACTTTTACCTCAACATTAATGTAGAGGCACTTAATACAAAATTTATAAAATGTCAATATTTGTAGAGAAACCTCCATTTAAGACACTCTACTAATTACAAGAATCTAGTAGACTTTGGATGTGTCATATTTCATCAAAACCCTGCGCAAACATTCAATCAATTTATTTGCTCCATTTACAATGTCAGACGTTATATCTGAATTTGACTTTATATAAAAATATTATCCAGAAATTAATAAGAAAGAAAAAAATAAATAAAATACTAGGCATATATTTAAAAAAAACTGAGTGCAATGCACACCAAACTCTTTATACTTGTTTACATCTTGGTGCTATGAAGCATGAGTGGCTCTGAAATATAAATTCAGTTGGACTAAGCTATCATACAGGGACATGAACATTTCCGATGGAGGGACTAAACTAGTAGACGGGGATCTGATAATTTCATTTTATTCATTTAAAATATCTTTAATTCCAATAATCAACATAAACAATACAATTATCAACAAATTAAATAAGATGGCAGCAGGTAAAAGAAAAAGGTTACAAAATAGGCAAGAAAATGCATTAAATATGTAACCCTACAAACAAATAAAACAATAAAAATAATAGTAAAATAATAATACAATAAAAATGATAATTAATAATAATATTAATAATAGTATAATAACATTAATAAAATAAAAGATGAAACATATATGGACCTATCATTGTTAACATTTATAATTATATTTTTCTCTAAGATACTGAAATATTTGCTTTTTAAATTTGCTTATTGTGGGTAACTCTTTTAATTCATCAGCTAAATTATTCCAAATAGGGCTATGTTCTCACACGGCTGCTATCGGTTAGCAGGATCCGGATCCTGCTATTAGCTGCCATGCGTCCATACGAGAAAATGCCGATCCAGATACCAAAAATATGGTGATCGAATCACTGGCCAATAAGAAACTGGAAATTGTAAACGCGTAAGTGTGATTGGTTGGGGATAAAAACGCGCTCAACTTGCTAACTGATAGCGTTTGCTAACCGTTAGTGGTATCCGGATACTGCTAACGGTTAGCGCTAACCGATCGGGCGTTCTCAAGCAGGTGCTAACGGTTAGCGCTAATGGTTAGCTCCCGATCCGGATACTAGGGCTCTCGTGAGAACCAGGCTTAGACATAGGAGTGTCAATCAGAACAGGCCTAGGAATATGCTTATGTGTCTTGTTGGACCTTAGTTTTTGTGTAATGCAAGAAAATTAACAAGTTTTGAAACATCAGTCGACCTTGTGTTGAATGAACTCAACTGTGCGCGGGGGACGCACGCCCCTCCAAAAATCACCTTATTTTGCGAGTTAGTGCCCCTCAACTGATCATCGAGCCCCCCTCGCACTTCACCTTCGCGCCCCCATGAGCACCACCACTTCGACACTCCTAGATACGCCACTACTGGTTAGAGTTCAGGCACCTAGAAAAACTGAGCAATTAGTGGCCATTAAAGTGCTCTGAGACATCATTTATGTACATGCCAAAAAAATAAACAAATTTACATTTTGTGGTCCAAAGAGTCGTGGCTAACAGGAGCTTGGCCTTGCCTGGAGTGGGCTTAAGCCATTCTGACACCACTGGTGTTACCACTGGGTGTAAATTGCAACGGTTGTCCGAATCAAATATAATTTTACGGTGCATTGGCATTTGTAGTACTGTAGATAGTAACTCTGGCGAATCATGGGTTGTTGGGGCATACACCCCTTCCAGAAAAAAAGGTAGCACCCATCAGATTTCATTACCAAGCAGTCAGTACAGTTGAGTTCATTCATCACAAGGTTCGACTGATGTTTCAAAACTTGTTAATGTTCTTGCATTACACAAAAACTTATATTTATTAGTTTTCTGATCTATATTTAATTGCCAGTTTAATTGTATAATGCACAATTATTACCGATAAGGATACAATGTTATGAAATTATGTAAAAAAATTGTGTTAGTTGAAAAGCTACGGATATTTGCTTGGCATTTTATACACTAGCAGAAAAAGAAAATTGATATTAATTTCTGATTGTGTTTTGTTTGAGATCCCTAGATACAACAGCCTCTTCATTGAATGAGCGTATCTTGTTAAGATAAATTTGATTAGTATACAGTAATAATACAGATAGAAGCAAAATATTAATTCAGGTGGCATGCTCATCTCTACAAATATTGACTGTGCGTTCTTGATTGTGTGTTGTTCATTGTCCCATGGTGAAACAGACTTCAGGTTGAATGGATTTAATGTGTTGAAATTAAGATGATTATTATAGAAAAACAAGAAGTTAGTAATAATAACTGTTTTTAGGTATTATTTCACAACATTCCATTTTTTTTTCATTACAAAATTGAGAATTACATTTTCTACTATATTTCTCATGATCGTCAGAGTTTCTTTGATATTTTAGAAATTTCTGATCTGTAACTCAATTCTTTCTTATCTGCCTGATTACAAGTGTAATGTTTCCACCAGGTTTTAGTCGTACCTTAAACTTTAAAATCCTGATCTTTACTTTTTTATTCTTTCCTATCTGAATAAATACAGGGACAGCGAGCCCTATAGACCCCAGTGGACTAAGTACCTTTAAAGTTACCGAAAGGCAGTGGTAATACTTTTCTTTCTTTCCCTTCAGAGATAATTTACTAACCAAGTATTTGACAACCCGTTTGTTTTTAGATTTTAAAAAGTAATTCTAGTTTGTTTTTTTTAAAGTTTATGCTGTGGTGTGATTATTTTTATATAGCACTTAAATTAGAACATTTTCAGATACAGTATGATGTAGATATTGAGTACTAATATTATGCAATTCCATTTTTTTACAGTTTTTTTCCAAGTCAAATTAATTTCACTAGCAACATCATTAACAATATACGATAGTTGATGAATTCAATAAAATTTGGTATATGATATGGATTTCAAATTGTCACATACCGAGGTTGATTCATTGGTTATTTTTATGTTCAGACGGCCTTCCGTCTGAAGTAAAGTTACGACAAACTTAAAATTATATGCGCATGTCACTTCCCAGAGCATAATGTTCTTTTTACCTAATGCTAGTTCAAAACTTAGAAGTAACTATGCGAATTTTCCAGAAGTGATAATCATCACTTTTGTTATCTCTCAATAGTTATTTTGCACTCAGATTCTTAAAATTTTAAACAATTATGAGACATCATGTCTAAAAAGGTTTACACATCTGAAGCAATTGCCTCTACACGGCGCTAATCTGATATTTTCTTAATTTTCTTTCTTCCTTGTGTATGCGGAGGTAGCACACTTACTCCCGAGACTGCTCAGGAGTAAATCGTCTGTAGTAACACTGAAGTAACTTAAATACAAAGAGCATCTTTATGGGTAGTACCCAGGGCTTACGACAAGTAACTTCTACTTCATAGCTTACATCTGACTTGTCTGAACGTGCCTAATAACAAAAACAAAATGCTAAAACTGTAGCAACATAGATCAAAGCTAAGAAGTGTTTTGTAATGTGGACTGGAGTTGCAGATTTGCTGTTAAGATGCTTGCTTTCCAATCCCGGGGTCCTTGGTTCAAACCCTGCAATTGCAAGGGTTTTTATCATGACTGAAAAAAAGCTCTACTCTGTAAGCCTCGGTACTAAATTGTTACGATTGTAATAATCTTGTAAAGCTTGTCATAAACTCGCTCGGCATAATTCATACATAGCTTGTAACCAACTGCCTAGGGTCGTGCCTCAGTCATAGCTAACACGTTGTAAGTTCGTATGGAGGTCCTTTCCCAAGCGAATTAGATCAAAAGTTTCACAAGTTTTTAACTCGTAGAATAAATAATAATAATAATAATAATAATAATAATAAGATTTATACAGCGCACAAATCCAAGGCGCTAGAGCTCATCAACTTCGGTGGGAGAGGGACTTAATATATATAGTATACCTATTGATGTTTCATATTAATTCACAAAAATGAAACAGAATCATATAGATATTGTTTTAAAATACAGGTCTTCCTCTAATTAGAGACCACTTTAGAAGCATTGGTATCTAATTAGAATAATAAAGACATTGTTAACCTGGAACCAGAGAAAAGTGGTCTTTAATTGGAGGTGGTCTTTGTAATAAATCACCTATACCTTACATATAGGTATTCTGTGCATATAATACTTTTAACATAACCAGTTGTACCATTATTCACTCACAGGTTCTTTTATCTACACAAAATATAATCAACACTATAACTACAATATACGATCTATACTTTAATGACACTATAATAACTTTCTTTATGTTTTTTTTTTTAAATCTGCTTCAAAAGCATCAAAAGACATGTTCATACATCTTTATACAAAATTGCATTCTTAAAAAAAATTGCACTCATTTATCTTTAAATTTGTTAATTCCATGCCTGACTGCTTCGTAATCATACTACAGAAGATGATAAAAAACTATACCATTTTTTTTCCATAAATTCTGTGTAATTACAACAATCCAATCTAATCTGAATACTTGTGAAAAAGTCTCAGTAGTGATACGTGTGGGAATTGAACCTACAACCTCCAGATAACTAGCCTGGTGTCAAAACCACTAGACCACTGAGCTTGCGCTTAGTGTTGAATTTGATACCCTGAGTAGCAGCGGGAACTGCCATGCTATTTCAACAACATCGAGATATCCAATTTAGTTTTTAATCCACTGTTATTTAAAATAAAAAAATTGTTTATTCCAAGTTGTAGGCTAGTTTATCCAAGTAGCCTGGTTTTTCTTGCCTCTAAAGTCCTGGAAGTATGATATACTGTAATCTGCAAGCTCAAATTATAATTTGGAAATACAGTACAGTAGTTTCAAGCCTTGATGGAATTGTGAGCCATTACTGTATACATTTACGATTTATGATGTATGTTATATGTTCTGTTTATGTTACAAAATTATTATTTCTGTCTCTGTGATATTTAATGGTTATTTCTCAAATGGGAGGTGGGATGCAGACCCTGGGGTAATTTTTGTTTTGTAAACACCTGTAAATAACCTCTGAGGCATCTTGGGCAATCAATAATTTATTTTTCTGTCTTTCTCTTTTCTTCTTTTTTTAACTTTCCAAAAGGGTGTGCCATCCCTGTCTGATGACAGATATTTCCCTTTTTTAAAAATAAGTTTAACTCACTTTGCTCAATGTGTTATAAGTACTTTTAACTTTGTGTGATACAATTCATCTGTTTATGTTTACGGCCATGCAATTACTCATGAAATCTCACCAGTGAAGTAGTGTTATCTTCCGACGAGTGATATATGTTAGTTATTCAAATGGCTCTGTTGTGTTATATTGCTTTCTGCTGTGATAAATTATGTGCATTTTGAGGCGAATTGTAAGAAAATTATTGGTGAATAATCATCAGGAGTTGTGCATTGTCCTTGCTTATTATATCTGCCCTTTATCTGCACCGGCACTCATTATCCAAAATTCTATTATAAATTTTTGAATAATTTATCTATTCATTAGCTTGAATAATTGTTATTCATTTTCAATTTATTTGGCGAAAACATGTGACGTGATTAAATATGGTAATAATGACATCACATCATGACCATATATAGGCACATCATGACTATATATTGGCATACAACAGCTTTGTGTCAAAAAGAATTCGATAGTGTGGGTTGAGTTTTAATCCAAAATCAATTACAATTTTTCTGTAGAGATTTTTGACTTCGAGATTTAGAAGTTTATAAATACCATAATATTCGCATAGCTGTTTAAAATGCACGATTCATGTTTATAATAAGCTCTATTCATGCTATCTTATGGACAGATATTTACATTATTTATTGTAACCTAGTAAAGTGGTTGCAGATAAAACAAGAAGATGGATATTGATTATGTGATAGAACTACATAAATTATTATAGTACACATATATGAGGCTTGCCAAAACCAGTGCATTGTTACTAGTGTAATTGTCAAACTGAGTACTTAGCATAAGAAGACTGGCAGTATTGTATACTTCAGTACAGAGAAGCTGTAATATTTTTACTCGCTCATATTTTTTATCACTGATGCTGGGATGGCAATCTTCATATATATTCAGGTTCAGATATTCATTGCAACAAAATGTTAGTACTGTACATCATGGTAATTGGTTTCCACGATTCAGAGATACAAATAAGGCTTATTTTTTACGTATGGATATGATGACAGTGTTAGCATGGTTTTATATTATTGTAGGCCTACTTTATACTTAATCTTAAACAAATCTTTAAACAATTAAAATATTATTATTGTATAGAGAAAGAAAATGTATATATTAACTTAAAAACGTATTTTATATCCATGATTGCATTATAATTGGTCATAAAAGTCTATTATTTTAAATATTTTCCATGTTATTTTCAATCAGTATTTTCATGCATATGTAAAAGTGTACAAATTTGTCCACCCCTTCCCCATAGCATACTGTTGTACACTTGTGAAAATGTTGATAATTGTGAATGACCCCTTACTGGAATCGACTTAAAATTGCCAAACTTAAGTTATGAGAAAAGTATTATGGCTTAGATCTGTACTAAAGTATACAATATTGCCACACTCTTATGGTAATTACTCCGTTGAACAATTAGCGAGAGTACGCTGGTTTTGGGAATGACAACAAGCCTCATATATGGCCATTCGTTCACAGGCTGACTATAATAATATTAACTTTACCACAAGAGGGCACGCTTTTAGCCTGTTCGTGTTAATAATGCATGAATTCTGATTAAACTTAAATTACCTCATAATTTATTACAGCACTGTTGCTTATGAGTAATCTTGAAGATGTAATTAGCACCCCTAAGTTTGATTATTATTATATTGACCATTTAGGTGAAAGCTAATTGCAAATAGATTTAATTTTAGCATAAGTTTTTAATATTAAAGTTCACTAATTTGCATATTCATGAAATTTGTGGGTCTGATTTAATGCACTTGGTCTGAGAGCTTACAGGCAAAAATAAAATTAATAAATTGCTTTCTTTATTCTCTTAAAAGTAGACCAATTTTCTTTATTTAGCCTTAGTGTATACTTTGATAGATTTATATTTATGTATTTTGTGTAAATTTTATTGATTGACTTTTATTTCAATGAACAATTCTTTTATTTTCTTTGAATGTAAATAAATAAATTATATATTGTATAATTATTTAATGTTTTTTAATAATCAAAGAAAACAGGAAATTCCAGAAGGATAGTGCTTGTAAATGGAACACCCCATTACTAAATTAAAATATCTCAATATAATTAGTTAATAAAATTAATTAATTTTGGTATTCTGAATAAATCAGATGAGAAATTTTTAGAATTGTAAAGCCAAATCCTGATTCAAAATAGTAATAAAAAAAAACAATATAATAAAAAATAAAATGCAGTATATAATTAACCGGTACAATAATTACTAAGACAGTGTTCCCAATGGGAGGTATAAGATTCTTCGTCGAGGGACAAAATAATCAAACATACAGTATGGTAATGTGTGGCTTTAAATATCCATATACATATTCCATTACAGGAAATGCATTGGCGAAATTAGTTATCGAGAAAAATTAAAATGGGGAGTTGATGGGTGACACGAAGGTAGAGCTTGATGATTATTAAGCAGAAGGGGGGGGGGGATGATGTGGTGCTAAGAATATCAAAATTAATATTAGTTTGCAATATAAGGTAATAGGTAATTTTCAACTACTTGACATTTTTAGCGGGGTAACTGGGGTGTGAGCTTTTTTTGGGGAGGGGGTGCATTCCCCCTGTGCTACCCCTAGATACGCCATTGAGAATATGATAACATATTTTTTTAAGATATTTTATTTTTGTTAATTTGAGGGGGCTACGGACTTTCATCATCGTTATTAATTGACTATTATTGTATATTGATATAAAAATTACTGTGTAGAGGGAGAGAGCAAGCCAGGTAAGTTAATACCTGAAAGGACATTTTAAATTCTGTGGAACTCATAAAAATTGTGATTTTTCTCCTTATCTTTGCTGTTACCTACTCTACACCAGGCAAAGATTGGGATTTGCCTGAAGGTAAATTAACGATGGATCAATATGATGTGAGACGAAGGAGCTGGTGAGTTTGCTGCCCTCTGTGTTTCACTTTTTGGTGGCTTGCAACTTGATAATATTTGAATATATTCTTATGTATAACTACATTTATATTATCAATGTATTAATTCGTGGCGGTTATTTTTTGTTAAGTGTATTTAATGTGTGTGTTCACATTAGTTATTTTTTTCTGTTTTTTGATACTGATGTGTAACTGAATATTTATGTACCTCCATTTACATGTTATATATGCACGCTTATATGTATGCTGTATAAATATAAAATCAGTGCACATTTTTCACATGGTGAGGTTAAGTAATCTTGGTAGAAGGTCACTAGCCTACCATCAGAAAAGGACCTAAGCTCCGAAATGAATATATAACCAATTTTAAACAACTTCAAACTGGATGTAAGTTATTATAAAGTAAAGTGTTGTTGGTGATATGTGTAATCTTATTTTCACTGTGTATTGGTTTGGAGAAGTATATGTTGTGTATATTGTCAAATATTACTTTGTGAAGAGAGACACAATTACAATATTTTTGTTGATGTTTACCACCATGATTAAAAAAACATAGGAGCTATTCTGTTTATTTGTCTTAAGCCTTAATTAAAGATGGCAACGGCATATCTGTACACATAGCTAGTTTTTTTTAATTTCTCACAACTATAGTCAACTCCACTGCCAAAATCTCATAAAGAGACTTAAAGCATCAATATCTCTGCCAGGGAGGTTTTCGCCCCGTCTGTTGTTTAGTAATTTTATGCAAAAACTAAGGACTAGATCATAAAATTTAGTTGAATGGTACATAATAATCTAAAGATTAAGGCTACAGATATTTTTTTCCTTAGTTGAGAAAAATAGGTGGAAATGGTACTTGCTCTCTAAACCCTGATTCCTGGGTTCGAATCCTTTGAACACCAAGAATTGTTTTTTCACAACTAAAAACAACTCCACTCGTAAACCTTTTGTTGTTCACTTAATTTATCACATTTCATAACATCATTTTGTTTAAAAGAAGGGTGCATCTAGGGTGTTTTTTTTTTTTAAGATTTAAGAAGGAAACTTTTTAAATAAATAAAAACTATTTGCTGTAGCCAGTAAGTGCTCCTTCCATTAACCCCTGTATTCATCATACGGTTGAGGGTCCCTGATTATCAGTGACTTTCTTGATAAAAGCTGAAAGTATCACTCTCTATAGATATAGTATAATTAGATGAAAATTAAATACAGAAATTTGTGTATTGGAAATGATGTCGGTGTTTGTCTTTTTATGTAACATTCATATATCATTTGTATTTCATGCCTTCACCTGTTACCTGTTACCATTTACATTACATTACCTTATTGGTCAATTGCACACGAGTAGCTGCGTCTTGCATGTTTTCTGATTCACCTTGACTTTTTACATCACATCCAATTTTTAGAAAATTGTCGTTCAAAATGCATCCGAGCTTCATTACCTTTTTTTTTATTACCATCTCCGTTTTCTGTGTATTTTCTTTCGCTTTTAATGTTATGTCCTTCGTGCATCATCAATTCGATCATATCTTAGATTTATGCTCGGTCAGCGCTATTAAGTTTTATGTGACGAATACCTGTGATTTCCTCATATTGATACGACATCTATATATTTCCAAATCTCAGATATTTGTCACGCAGAAATTTGATATTCTGGAAAAAGCTCAAATTCTCTTTATAGTGTTTGGTGATGGTCGGTATTTTGAGGAATTAAAGGGAACTAGAAAGATGATATTTTTTTCTAGAGGGGATTTTTGATATGTGATTAATAGAATCAACTTTAAAATCTTTTTTTTTTGCAATTTTTTATGAAGTTATAGGCCATTACGATTTTACCCCTTTAGCAGCGTGATGTCAGTATAAGCTACTGCAAAACAAATATCTCCGGATGTTTGGTTACGACAGTAAGAAATTGACAAAAAACGAATTTAAGGTTGATTCTATTACTAGTGACATATCTAAAATCCCTTTTAGAAAAAAAAAATCATCTTTCTAGTTCCCTTTTAAAGAGTAGAGTACACGAGTCTTGAATTTTTATACTTAGTGTAGAAGAAAAAATATTGTAATGGTGTGTATATCTAGGTGTCTTTTTATTATTTATGGAGGCTTTCTATTTGTACTTTAAGGTTTTATACAAAATTAAAATTCAATGCCAAAATTCAGTACACATTATACATTATTTATGATCTCATTTTTTTAATATTTTGTATTTGCTATTTTATGTTGTTTACAATTTATTGGTAAGTATACAGTGTTACGATTGTTGAATGTTATATAATATTTGTATATTATGCAGACATCACACGAAAATGTAATAGAACTAGAGGGTGCGCTCGCTTCGCTTGCTTACCTTCTAGTGTGTGAACGTCATGAATAGTTTTGATTAAAAAAAAAAACCTAATATTACCAGTAAAAGAAGATAGGTTGCATGGTTTTGAAAGCGGTTTCTTATCATTTCTGTGATATAAATCCTCCATCTGCGACAGTACCTCTCGGGCGCCCTCTATTTTAAATTCCTGGATCCACCACTGACGCCTTTTTTTAAATACAACAGTTCTCTACCCAAAATGTAATCAGAAATTTAATTAGTATGAAATAATGAAATAAGGCTATTGAAATTCGCAGACAATTCAAATCAAGTTATAATATAATATGCTACAGTATTGTGTGATATTCCACTGTGAAGGGGCCCGCTCAGTCATGACACTTTCGATTACTAAAATGCGTAGGCCCAAACACTTTCTCAGCCCCAAGCCCTGTGACTCGTCGTTACATGACTGTATGTAATAATAAAAATATATTAGAATAAATTTACCTGAGTAGGTGAGTAATGACATCAGCATAGTACATTTAATCACATCATTGAATATTATTATCCTAGTAGGAGTCGCATCGTTATCGAGTATTCTCCCCGTCCTCATATTTCGCTGACGTTCAGTGTTGACAGCCACTTATTGGATATAGCCACTTAAATTTAAGTGTTTACGAACCAAGTTAATCTAGTTTTCTAACGATTTTATGCGTCAACAGTCCTCTTACTATAAATCTCACCAATTATGCACACGATTTTAGCAGCTGTAAGTGATGGTATATTGAATGTCTGGCTTACAAAAACATCAGTATGCAAATAAGGATAAGATAGATTGGAGTTAATAAACCCACTATCTCTAAAGACTTCTTTCCAGTGGGGTCTTTCTGATGGTGAATAGCACAGTACACCAGGAAACAACCTCTTACTCTTTACTGAAGGGTGTGCTCTGTCCATGTGGGCCATATTGCACAAAGGATCAATGGCTTAAACATATTGTCTCATGTAAAGACCTAACTAAAAGATAGTCTCCATCTCCTGTCTCCTAATTTACACTCAGTAAGACTGTGATGGTATCAGATAATTTACCAACAGGCAGGGTACACTGTTTCTTGATAGATTGGCCATATCCACCTTAGTCCCACCGTGGTTGGGGAACTGAGGTCGAAAAAGAATCCGGTTATGTCACTTCTTGATGCCCAAAATGGTACCCTTTTACGTAATCATTGTAATTAATTTTTCCTCAACAATTTTACCTGAACTCTCTAAAGATGGGCAAAGTGTTCCTGACCGCAATGTGTTCAAAGTCCAAAGTTTAGAGATGCAGTAATTACTTTCAAATTTTATGCCTCTTAAAGGCTCCTCTGTTAAACTTCTTTTCACATATACTTTAAAGTTAATAAATAACACTAGTGGTAAATATTTGTTTTAACACTGCACTAAACATTAAATACTAAGAATTTTTTTTTAACAGGACACCATAAAAATATCTTTCCTTGTCCTCTGCATATTTTATATATGATGATTTACTATTAACAAATTTAATTTACGTTCAGTACTTGGTTGAGTGCTAATGTAATTTTTATTTATTATTATTATATTATTTTATTATTTTTTTCCAGGTACATCGGCGCAGCTAACTCTCCTAAAGATGTTTTGATACTTGTAGATATGTAAGTAAAACTCCGTCCAGATTTTCAAATTTTCTTTGACAAAAAACTGTTTTATGCCAATACTTGTTTCATGATGTGCCTATATATGGTCACGATATGATGTCACCATGACCATATTTAGGCATGTCACAAGTTTTTGTAAAATATATTTGTTGATAGTCTGGACAGGGGTTTAATTTATAAATATATCATCACTTAAGAAAGACCTATGTTTAAAAACATTTGTAGGAATATTCAATTAATTGCTACAGAATAAGTTAGATAAGTCTTTATTGCAACTTGACTATGCTGTTAATGATTGATGTTAAGAAAGAGCTATTTTGTAGGAATATTCTATTAATTGCTACAAAATAAGTTAAATAAATCTTTATTGCAACTTGACTATGCTGTTAATGATTGATGTTAAGAAAGAGCTATTTTGTAGGAATATTCAATTAATTGCTACAAAATAAGTTAGCTAAGTCTTTATTGCAACTTGACTATGCTGTTAATGATTGATGTTAAGAAAGAGCTATTTTGTAGGAATATTCAATTAATTGCTACAAAATAAGTTAAATAAATCTTTATTGCAACTTGACTATGCTGTTAATGATTGATGTTAAGAAAGAGCTATTTTGTAGGAATATTCAATTAATTGCTACAAAATAAGTTAGATAAGTCTTTATTGTAACT
>NW_022705247.1:223526-232185 GCF_011630105.1 Anneissia japonica
CAACTTGACCATGCTGTTAATGATTGATGTTAAGAAAGAGCTATTTTGTAGGAATATTCAATTAATTGCTACAAAATAAGTTAGATAAGTCTTTATTCCAACTTGACTATGCTGTTAATGATTGATGTTAAGAAAGAGCTATTTTGTAGGAATATTCAATTAATTGCTACAAAATAAGTTAGATAAGTCTTTATTGCAACTTGACTATGCTGTTAATGATTGATGTTATGAAAGAGCTATTTTGTAGGAATATTCAATTAATTGCTACAGAATAAGTTAGATAAGTCTTTATAGCAACTTGACTATGCTGTTAATGATTGATGTTAAGAAAGAGCTATTTTGTAGGAATATTCAATTAATTGCTACAAAATAAGTTAGATAAGTCTTTATTGCAACTTGACCATGCTGTTAATGATTGATGTTATGAAAGAGCTATTTTGTAGGAATATTCAATTAATTGCTACAAAATAAGTTAGATAAGTCTTTATTGCAACTTGACTATGAGCTGTTAATGATTGATGTTAAGAAAGAGCTATTTTCAAAAATATTGGTAGAAATATTCAATAAATTGCTACAAAATAAGTTAAAGTCTGGTTTCCATAAAATCACTACACTGTCGCTGCTGTGTTTTTATTGCAATTGTTTTACTGTGTAGCAGTCTCCGACGACGCAATCAGGAAGGCTCCCTGACCGACCAATCAGCATCACTGAAAGCTGTCGGTGTAGCAATTGTATGGATACCAAACTGTAGATAGTCTTTACTGGAACTTCACCATGCATTTTATGTGATATTAAAGGTAAAAAGAATAACATAATGTCACAAAACTATTTAATTTTTAATTTATTATTTGTCTTTGCTTGTTCTTGCAGAAGTGGCAGTACCAGTGGTATCACTTCAAACCTAATTAAAGTGTCTGTCTGTGAAGCAATTGACACACTAGGAGATGATGATTTTGTCAATGTTGCCTTGGTGAATTTTTAGCTTTTCACATACTTGAGATTCTTTATGTAATAATAATAATAATAATAATAATAATAATTTAATTTAAGTTACACTCACATAGTGCAAAAATGCTAAGCTTCAGTGTGTTTTACAGTCACACACAGAAACCCCTTTTACGTTTACACTGCAAGCAGAACTCCAGACACATACCAGGATTTTGCAAAACCCGGCTAGAAACTCCGGAGTTGTGGTTGGTGTAAACGTCAAAAAGTACCACCCAGGGTGCCAAACATCCTGGGATTGATGTGCTGGATGCATTCAGCGTTGGACAACCCTTGTGCATTCTAGAGTTGTCAGTGTAAACTGGAGTTGCCAGTGTGAACAGCACCAAATTCGATTCCGGATTTAGGCCTTACCTGGCGCCTACCGCAGATGTGGTCAGGTAGACCTAAACTTTGCTAGCAACGGGCCATTCCTAGACACATTTTAAATTAAACCACCTGCGCTCTGGTATAGACTTGACAACAAGATACATTGCTTCAATATTGACAATTAATTAAAGCTTCGTCATGACAAGGAACTCAAGGGAAGCGATGATCACCATTGCAACAAAAATTTAGGGCGGTATTTGAACCTGCGTTCGTTGTCAGTGTAAAATGGGAGCAACTCAGGATCAACCCGGACTTTTTCCTTTGATGTAAATGGAAATGAATCCAGAATTAACACCTTGGCAATGTAAAGGGGGTATAAAAGATTTAAGGAGTGGGAGGAGAGGAAGAGGGCAGTGAAAGAAAAAGATGTGTTATGAGTGAAGCCTTGAAGTTCTCTGGTGTGGAAGCTTGCTTGATGTATTCAGGAAGCAAAGGAAAATGAACTTTGACCATAAGATAGAGTAACTACCTTTGGGAATGTAACAACTGTGATGAGGAGTGTAATCATAAATATTCATATGTATCAATATTTGATATCATTTCTCTCTTTTTTCATCCCATATTAATTTGATCCTTTTTTTTTCTTGTTTTTTACACAGTTCAATGACAATACAACATTTCTTGACTCCAAACTGACAACTTTTGTACAGGCTAACCTCAGAAACAAGCAGGTAAGATTGAAAATGGGATGCTTGTCATCTGGTCATTTGTTCTGGAGTTTGGTTAAGAACAGCAGAGGTACCAGTAGGTTTCTGGGGTCCAGCATCGGGGTGTCTCCATCCTATTTTACAAATTTACAATTTGTTTGGAAGAAAGAAAAATGACTATGTCATTCTACAGATTATAGCCTCTTTAAATAAGCTTTAAAATCCTAGTGGTACAAATTCACCAAGGTACTTTACCCTTTCTCTTGGTCAAAATTAATTCAATGCAAACGAGCCTTTGGTATTATCGCATGGTTTCATTTTGTATTTTGGGAGTTAGTTAACATTTATATCGAAGAAAAATTGTGAATTAAACAAAAAAAAAAAGGAATATTTTTAAATATTAAGGCTCTACAAGTATTTTCCCAGTCGTTCCCACCTTGGTCATGGCATCCCCGGGGGTATTTTTTTGGTAACTACTGTCGCAAACCTATTGTGGTCAATGTTTAATTTCAGTGAAAATCTTGTATTTGTTTTGTAGCATTTAAAGAAAGAGATTAAAGAGTATATGGACCAAAAAAAAGCAACTGAGAAAATGGCTAATTATACACGAGCACTGGAATTTGCTTTCACAGAGCTTAAAAAGGTAAGAAAAGATAATAACATTGTCAAAAACTATTATATGGTTATAATCAGTGCTGTATATATCGTGTTTGTCAAAACCAACAATACGTTGGTATCTTAATTATTATTACCATTATTTTCTATATTATGCCATCATCATAATTTTTGTCATTACCATCATCTTCATGGATTGGATTGGATTTGATTTATTCAATATGTACCTGTACACCAAGGATAACCCAGGAATGTCTAAAGAAGACGTATTTCCAGTGGGGTCCTTCTGGTGGTGATTGGGCAGTACACCGGGAGACAATCCCCTACTCTTTTCCGAAGAGTGTACTGCGTTCTTTTACGTGCACATGGGCCATAATGCACACGGGACCAATGGCTTAAACGTCTCAACCGAAAGACGATGCGCTTTTGAAACCTCCAGCTGAAACACAAGTAGAGCAGCGATGGAAACTGAACCGGGGACCAAGAGATCTCCACGGTTCAGCGAGCACACAGTGGCTACCACCAGTTTAGCCGACTGAGCTTGCTGCTTTCTCAGCATATTCGGATCCTTCTGTGTTGATCTTTGTTATCATCATCATCATCATCATCATCATCATCATCATTATCTTCATTGTCAGAATAATTCATGCACATTGATTATTACCTACCTGATAGGTAAACTCATTAGTATATGAGAAAGCCTTTTCCCATTAAATATGAAAGTGTAATGGTAAGTATCTATGTGCCTTGGATAATGCTTTTTTTGGAATCCTTCTTTAAATGCTAATATGCAATCCTAAGTGTTACCATTGGCTAATGTCAGTTGAACTGTGGTAATTAACCTTTGCCCTTTCACCATACCATCTTTTTCATTACTTATTCAAGCCTTTTCCCATTAAATATAGAAAGTCCACAATGGCATTTCTTATTCTTCAAATTTAATGGTAAATACTGAATATCTCTGCACATGGAACTAACACTTTGATAATGCTTTTTGTAGGTTCATTCTGTAAACGCTAACAGGCATTCCCATTATAAAAGTGTTGCCATTGGCTAATGTCAGTTGAATAATATAACTTTGTCCTTTCGCCATTTTAAACGTAAACGTAAGAATGGGATATTGCCCTTTTGGTGTTCCAGATGTCTTTAAAAATGGCAGCTTGCCCTTATGGCATTCCATTTATATGTATGTGTAAGTATTAGCTTAGGATTGGCTTGATGGAACTGTACTTCCATTATTTGAGCTCCTGTGAATCATGAAGCAGCGATTTCTCACTGAGGCTTCAAAGTGCTGGTAAGTAGAGCGGTGATGCTGGTTGTGTAATGTTACTAAAACCTAAGTTAAGTGGAACTTAGACAATGGAGAAATTAGAGAACAATTAAAAAACGATGTTAAGGGGAAAAGAACACGAAAGATCCAATTTAGAGAAATTATTATTATTATTATTATTATTATTATTTATTGTTATTATTATTATTATTATAAGTGTAGTGTTTTGCCATTTCAATTGTTTAAAATTAATAAGATTCAGATTTTTTTCCTTTTGGTGTTACATACTCTATAATTATGGTAGAGCTTTTGCTCTTCTGACTTTCCATAACAGTAAGATTTTTATACAAGATAGCTCCCAAAATATTAATACTAAAATTAAAAGTTTCTATTCCAAACACAATTATTTATCTATGTTGATCATTAATTTTTTAAGTAACTTATATTTACAATTTTAATTCATTATTTATTTCTTTTTACTTTTTATGTATTTTCCACTGCTAAATATGTTTTTTTCTAATGTTAAATATGTTTCTTTTTCTTTATTAAATTTATCTTTACTTTGTCTTTTAATTTCTATTTTTTCCAAATATATGCTTTCATTTTTTTTATGGTGAAACTCAAGCACTTTGGAAATAATCCTTCACCACTGAAAGTGTAATCCAGTATAAAGACAGAATTATCACAAATAAAAGCAACTATTATTTTTATTAGTTCTTATTGTAATTGGAATTTTTTGAAATAAAAATATAGCTTACTTTACTTCTAAGCTTTCGTTGCTATCTCAGCATCGGTTGTGGCTTGGACTTCCAACCTTGAGGTCCGGGGTTCAAGGCTGTGCAAGTTGCTTGTATCCTTGGGCAAGAAACTTTATCTACGTTTGTCTCTCTACCCAGGAGTATAAATGAGTAGCTAGTAGGATGTTGTAGCATTGAATGTACTAGTTTCGTGTACTAAATAAGTAGTGCACGACAAGGTATATCCCCAGGGAGCAGAGAAGGTTGAACTTTGTGCTGGTTTGCCATTGTATCATATTCTGTGACCAGGGGTAATAATACTCAGCGCCTTTCATCATTCGTTGAAATTGGCGTTACATAAATATTTGGGTATTATTGTTGAGTATTATTACACAGATCCACCTGTCACATGTTCATTCAAGCATGAATTTGAGTTCGAATGATCATGTGACATTATTGTTAATTAATAAATAATTATTCATAAATTTATCAGCTAATGGATGCAGCAGAACAATCTGACTTAGGCATTGGAGCCCAATGCAACTCTGTCATTCTGATGTTTACTGATGGTGGACCGGATAAAGCAAAGGAAATTATCAACAAATACAACTCCGATAATAGAGTAAGTATGTATGTCAGGTTTCCTAAATAAAAATTTATATAAGTAAATATAGAGAATAACCTGTGGCTTGTTGCTTTAACCGGGCTGCATTGCACACAGGCGTGGGCCAAATCGTTCTACAACTTTTTTTTTCCCCCCCCCACCTTTCTAAGGGTCACATAATGTCCAATCTGCTACAAAGAGGTGCGCTTTCGTCTGTCCACAGGGGCTGAATGGACCAGTACACTGGGCTAACACCCTAAACTTCTCAAAGGATGCATTGGGTTCTTTCAAGTGCACACAAGCCAATTGTGTACACGGGACCTATGGTTTAGGAGTCCTTATCTGAGAACACCACCACCAGAACTATAGGCGAGTGTGCCGTTCGAACCAGCGCCAAAATAATGGCTGTAGGTTGCGACGCCCCTGCCATAACTGCTCGGACTTAAAAGTCGTGGGAAGTCACCTTGAAATCAGGAAATTGATGATTTTTTTTGTTGTTAACATAGTGTATTATCAATTGCCTTCCAGAAGTCAGTGCCAATGTGTTTTTTTAATACCCTACTATAGAGGATGACCCTTGCTTTCCAGCATATCTTAGAAGGTCGGCTGATATTCAGGGACCCTCTTAAATAATATCATGTGATACATTTATTAGCTAAGTCTCTTAATGGGGCTTAGGGAGTGGGGTTGGTTTTAGATGTGACGAAAAGTCCTACTGTCACAGGACTTGAACCCAGAACCGTGGGATTAGAAGCCAAGCATCTACTAAGCTATTTGTCTCCACTCCGGTATCCCCATGGCACAGCAAAATAAAATTAAAAGCTCTTTTTAAACAGATCTCCCTGAAGTCACTTCTTCCAACTTGGGACTCCTAAATATTGTCATGATGGCATCACATCATGACTATATATAGGCACATCATGACTATATATGGCATACAACAGTTTTTTGACAAAGGAAATTTGATAGGAGCTTTAGTCATGAGTACAACTAAATATGTGGCGGAGCCAAGCCAAAGGAGGGATAAGCCGCACACGCAGTTTTCCAATAAATGCACAAACGTAAAATTGGTCATTTTTATTCAATTTTTTTTAAATCTATAAAACATAAATATTAAACATTTAACTTTCATCCTACATTTACTTTTCTCTGATTTATAATCGATAAATGCCCAAAAAATGGTATTTAAAAGTGCTTGTCATAATATCTGATTTTCAAAGCCAGTTTTCTCAAAATACACTTACCAATTATCCTAAATTTGATTGCCCATAACTTCGCCATAAACTATCATATCAAAGTGATATTTTTTTGCATTTTGAAGGTAATAATGTCTAGTTTCATAATATGTACAAAACTCAATTTTAAAAATTTCGACTTAGCCTCCTTTGGCTTGGCTCTGCCACATATAGTCAAAAATAATACTGTATGTCTGTAACATGATTTTTTAACGAGAATTTCTTTAATGTCTATTTACATTTTCCGTCTAGACTCGGATATTTGTGTACAACGTTGGTCCCAACGCTATGGTGTCATCAGATGGTGTGAAGAGTATGGCTTGTATGACTAATGGTAAGGATGATAGTTTTTTTTTGTTGATATATGACATAATGTTTGGAGGGATAGATGGATTTATTCAGTGTAAACACATCAAGGATAACCCACGAAGACTTATTTCCAGTGGGGTCCGACTGGTGATGATTGGGCAGTATATTTGCCTAAGTCGAGTCCAAAATGCCATTGAAATATTGTTCAATTTAGATAAAATTTGACTTACAGACTGTTAAATAATGCAAAACACAACAATTTTGCATGTAAAAATTAGATTGACTTAGAAATTATTCGACTTAGAAATTATTCGACTTAGGCAAAGTATTATGCTAAAATAGAGAAAATCATTAGTATTGGTATTGATGTTATTGATTATAATAATTTATTGAGTAGATTATTATTGTTAATTTATTATCCTATTGAATCTTTAGTAATTGATTATGATATTGATTGTGTTTTGATGGTTAGGTTATTTCAGCAACATACCTTCAATTGGAGCTGTCCGGCTAACCACATTGGTAAGTTTTTTTGTTTCAATCCTGTCGCCTGTTGCCGGATTTTTTATACCGTGTTTTGCGAAACACGTAAAAATGAATTATTGTTTTCTTATTTAGCAAATAGTTGCGCCAAAATCGTTCAGACGGTGGCGAAAATAAAATTTTATTGGTGAATCTAAACAGTGGAGTAATGGGATGCTTAAATGCTTTAAATTTCTAAAAATAGGAAGAAATAGACTTATCTTATTTTTGGAGATTTCAAGGCAACAGCGGGTGCAATAAAAATAAATAAAAACTTTTATTTTTTTCTGAAATTTCCATTTTTTCATGGTGGCAGGTGCTCTAATTGTCCAAAAATAAAATTTTATTTTTTATTCAAAATCATCATTATTGGTGGGCGGTGGGTTCCCTAAAGGAGTTATAAAAAAAAAGTCTTTCCTTATCCTCAACATTCGGTGCTTTAAAGCTGAACACAAGATGAATTTTACATAATGGACTTGTCTGGAATGTCAATCAAAGTTAACTAACCAATCAGAACAGGGCTAGAAATATGCATGTGTCCTTCAAACACACATGCGAGACCTTAGCAACGATATCCAAGGGGTTGGGCTTAGCCAAAGGTCTATTATGCCTCATTTGTTTGGCCTCTTCTGTGGTTGTACGTATATTTAGTGAATACATACTTACTGTACATACACCAACTGCCATGGGTCCTTTAAAAATTTCATCCACAGACAGTAAACGCTAACAAAGTGTGACTTAACATGTCACTGGAATTCATAGACAATCAATCCGGAATTGTAGTAAATTCAATACACACAAAGGATAAAGTCTGAAAACGTTTATTTACAGTTGAGTCCTTCTGGTGCTGAATTTGGCTGTACACTTTTGAAAAGTATGTTGTTTTTTTTTAAAGTACACATGGGCTATTTGTGGACACAGGACTATTATTAAACAGTTTAAACATGTCATTCAAAAGGTGGTGCCTTATCGTAACTTGTATTTCAGCGCTCCAGCTGAAATATTAAGTGTTTACAGAGAGCAGAGTTGAATTGAACGCTATGGTTGTACGACTGCCATCCAATACAGAAAAAATATACTGTACATTGTAAATTTCAAACAAGAGTGAAAAACAAAGACTTGACCGTAGGCCATCTCCTTTATAATAATTGTATGCAGTCATCGTAACCAACTGGGCATCTGCATATTATAATAAAGTATAAAATACATCATTGTAGAATATATATATATATATATATATATATATATATTCCATTCTTCTGGATAAATCATTTGGCTTATTTATTGAGGCACGCCTCTATAGTTTAGTTTTGGCCTTCCTGTTTACTTGTTCAGACTGTTTATTC
>NW_022705247.1:232227-268869 GCF_011630105.1 Anneissia japonica
TTCTGACAATTTACTGTTCATCTTTGTTGTATCAGTGATGCTAACCGATTCAAATTATGTTTCCTCCTTAGGACTACATTCCCGTGTTGAGTCGCCCCCTAGTGCTGGCAGGTAATCGCACGTACCAGTGGTCCAACATCTACCTAGATGCATTGGTAAGACATGTATAACTCAATAAAGTGGTCATAATTACCAATTAATAGTAATACAAATTAAGTTGCTTTGTGTATTGTGTTTGTTGTTTTCCTTATAAACAATAATAATGATAATTAATATTTCTGATTTAATTCTTTATTATCATTTTCTTAAACAGGTATACTTTTTAATGTTTCTTGTTTCTTCATATCTTCTGTTTTTAGTGATGGAGTGAACAGTTTACTGTTTGAGTTCATGCCTATTTCTTGCTCTTGGTAAAATGGTACTTTTAATTTGCTGAATAAATTATAATTATTATTGTTATTAATAACAGGGACTTGGCATGATGACAACGCTGACCCTACCAGCATTCAATAAATCAAAAACATACGACGCGAATGGGAATGAGATTCCGGTAAGTGCCCTTTCAAACGGTCAGACTAATGCCCCTCGGGGTATGGCGCCGTTGTTACGTACTTTACTGCTCAGTTTGATTTCCATGGTTCCCTGTCAACAAGGGTTGGACACATCCATACTATGTCTCGGCTTGATGGCATTTCTCCATGTAGAGTGATCCTGTTTTTAAAGAAGGGGGAAAACATAACTGAGATAATTAACACTGAACAAAACCTAAAATTTTAGCTACATCCATATATCCATCTTAGAATTGGTATTGAATAGTCTCAAAATAGCACATAGTGTCATAAAAATGGAAGCGCTCCTTTCAGCCCCAGCTTCCCTTGTTTAGTAACCGGATCGGTAACTATGAGTTTCAATCCACCTCTGACCTACCATTTTGCAAACAACCCTAGCCCCTGAAGCCAAGTCTAGGTAAGGAGTTTCTAATAATTATATTTATATTTGTATGTTGTGAAATGCTTGTACGTGAGCCATTCACAGCCTATTAACGCGCAAGCTTATGATAGTAATCATGGCCAACCAAGAACGATCAGCGAGTGATTTGATCTCCTTACTGAAAGTCCAATAACCAGAGTGGAAACCACCTTGCCAAACTGCATGACTGATTCAACTTTTTGATTCAATGTTATTAATGTCTTTATCATCAAGTATATATATAATATTTTGTCATTCTGATAGAATCAACAACTCCTAGGCGTCGTCGGCACAGATGTCACTATTAAGGGAATGGAGGATTTGGTCCCTAAACGAAGAGTAAGTTCACGTCTCAATAAATGGAATAACCAATACAAATTATATATTCAAGTCATTCACATTCATTATTATATTCCATGTTGTTTGATGTTCATTTAAATTTTGTCATTTAATTCTGGTGATTAAATAAATATTAATATATGGTTGATCAATAATTTCAATATTTTATAATAATAATATCAATAATAATATCAGTTAATCAATACAATTAAAATCTTTTGATTAATTAATACCAGTTATTTGTGTCAGTTGATCCTTCATATTCATTATTGGTGTTTGTTCAACAATTTAATTTCCTATATATCTTTAATATAACATCCATGGAGTTTTGCAGTTGCCCATAGTCATGGATTCATTGATATAAATTAATAAAATCATTATAAATGAATGGATTTTCTGCTAAGCATACACTGGTACATAAAAGACTATGTTAACGCCCAAAAATCTATTGTATCTACACCAAATATGGAGTTGGCTCAGATATAAATAAGTTGATTGATTTCATTTGATTGATTGAATGATTGATTGTTTATTAATTATTGATATTGTTTAGCAAGTAATCATAATTATATATGAATGTAGTATCTAAAACTGAATATTCATTAAAGCGTTAAAATGGTAATCCACATCCTATTACACAACCAATCAAGAAAAAGCATTCAGGATGTTTAAATTTTAATAGGCAAATTTTGCTGAATGCACAGAAATATCTTATGTAAATATGTGGATGTGCCATTTTAATCAGTCATTCTGTTCATTTATGTATTTTTTTTGGGTAATCATAACCATTATTGTCATATAGAATTATATTATTCATCGTACAGTAATGTTATTATTAAATAAGAAAATGGATTGTTATTATTATGAGAAAAGATAAACAAATTGCATCAATAATTTAACATTATGGCAAGGTATCAGTAGAAACCATAAAGTTGGTACTATGAGTTAGAAACCATTCGTAATCATCTCCAAGATGGCCTTCACAAATGCACCGTGCACAGACATACTGTATCAACAGCTGACGTGATGGGCAGCCAATCCTGTCACTGCTACATTATAGCGTGAAGCACAAGCGTATTCCAGGCAATAATACACAAATTTTGTTTGGCACCTGCATAGTACACTCCAGTATTCCTATATAACACAGTATAGTGCCACCAATCAAATATGCAAGTCTGTTGCATGTTCATCCCATGGCTATGAAACAGTCCATTTTCTTTACCATTTTTAAAAAGTTATTACATATTAGGCTTTGGTACTGTACATTTTAATCCACCTTTAAAATATTCCATGTGTCATCAAATTACAAAAATTAATTGCATAAATCCCCTTAAAACTTTTAAATATCATTACATAATAATATATAGGTCTCCTTCCAATTAAGGACCACTTTTGGGACTGGAGTTCCTACAGTCTTAAGTAAGCAGCTTTCGTCTCTAATTTAAAATAAGATGAAAGACATTTGTTTGGGAAAGTTGGTCTTAAATTTGAGGTGGTCTTTAATTGTATCTTGTATTTAATCTATAGGGAACCCTGTATCTGATAACATAAATAAAGGTTTGTTTAGTGTATGGGGATATACTATCAAATCTTATGATACCGGTGAAACACAAGGAACTAACTTAACGCATGCATATTAATAAGAGATAGTGGTGTTGTATCTACATTGTATTGCTATCTTCTTCATCCACACTATCTCAAAGTGCTGTACAAGGATGATAATATGAATACTCGTAGAGTCCTAACTCAAGTGCATGCCTACATTCAAAGCCAAACATAGAAAGTTTTTCGGAAATGTCTGCTCCCCAACAGTTTAACCGTAAATACTAAATGAGCTAGATAAATTAGAACTGCGCATGCTCCTATCAAGGTCAGTTGACATAAACACCATACACACAACATAGGTTTATGTTGATTGACCCTAATTGACCTTAGATACGCGCATGTGCAGTTCTAACTACAAATTATCTTATTGTGCATTTAACAGTCTTGCATCCAAATTAAAAAAAATTGTTGGAGAATTGTTTATATTGCAAATTCTTGGGAATAACATTCTAATTGTAAGTATGCATGTACAAACCACAGTCGGCATGGTACACTGTTGTTTGGCATAGTGGCACACTTACAATTGGTCAACACGCTAGTATTCTTATCATTCAGTAATAATAACTGACCAATCAGCACTAAGTAGCCCAAATCTAAGGTTTTGCAGTCTAACACATATTTGTTTTTATATGTTGAAAATGTTTCATCTAGTTGTCTTAAATGATTTTGATTTTTTTTTTTGACCAACCAAAGTGATTGAAGACATGCTTACTGAATGTTTCGATTCATGTCACGTTTCAATTGTCCGGATGAAAATAACAAAACACCTTGAGAATGAAACTTGACATTTTTCAAAATGTCCACTATAACATCTTCATTTTGATTTTGGTTGATGAAAAAAAAAATGTAATATCTGTATGAATTCGAAATTATAATGTATAAACACATCAAATTTGATGACATTACATGTGTTTAGAATATACTATTTTTATAATATTAGTATTGATAAAATATTATGTAAACCTGTACTATCAAATATATTTTGGACAAAGAAGCTGGAATGGAAGTAACACTACATATCCAGCCTATAAACATGTACACATCAACACAATATGTTTACATTAACACAACATGTACATTTTTACAACATATTCTTTGCTACACATTTTTATATTTTAAATTTAGTAATACACAAAACCATATTATAATTTTACTAATCACTTATTACTTGAAATTTCCACTCTTTTACCATTTTTTTTTTCATCTTTTACATTTTTCCCTGTGTTTATTTGTACCTATATCATTATCCTTACTGTAATAAATACAGTAATACTCGCTTGTATAATTTGAGTAAAAAAGCTCCATTCCAATTTAAACTTCATTTCTTGCTCAATTTTCATTTTCTTTTTAATTCTACATAGCTCTCCTTGGAAAATTATATACATCATTTCTTTGATATACAGAGAAAGAAATGTGTTTAATTGAAAAAAAAATATTTTTTTTGTTACACTTTCGAAAAGAATATATAATTGAAGTCTTTATTAAGTTGTTTGATCAATTTTAATTTTTTCATATAAATATTTTGGAATTTAACAAAAAAAAATATACTCTAAGTGTTACCTTAACAGAAGTGAAGCACTTACTATGTAGAAACTCATTTGTATGACAACTGAATCTGTAAATAAATACAATGCTAGATTTTACAAAAACCCTATAGTGCCCTCTATCATTTGTTGTAATCAAACACTGCCACCAATCTATATGATTCAAATTGGATATTATGATTATCTTTTTCAAGGAACCTAACAGTTAAATGACTCTTAGTTTTCATTTTATGACTATATATCAAAAATAAGGAAATAATATTCAAGAAGAGTTATGCCATGAATCTATTCTGTTCCAGTGGTGGCTCTAGGCATTTGCCAACAGGGGGTTCGACATGTCCAACAGGGAGTCTTAACCAAAGGGCCTTTTAATTAACCCAGGGACTAGAGCCTTGGTTAGTGTTCACAGTTTTATGGCCTAGTATGGACCAAAGTCTGCTTTTAGACCCTAATATTAGAGATTGGCAATCAAAATAACATTATTTGGATAGGCAAGTTATTATTTTTTGGTCCGACAATGGGTACAAGCCTGTCTAATGGGGAAATCCCCACACCCCCCTCCCCTTCCCCTGCTGGCACCACCACTGTTCTGTTCTAAATTTTTTTTTATCAATCAAACATTGCATTTTCATATTTCATTAACACTGAATGTAACCCAACCCATCTGCATGCGTCATTACTCCGGAGACACAAACTATTCCAAGCATAATTTTAGGTAAAGTATCTGCATGCTTTCAAATATTTTCATTCATATATTTTGCTTATATTTCAAGTATTTGTCACCTAACAATTTTGTCTTTTATTTTGAGGAATGATTCACAATTTATTCGGTTGTAATTATCTAAAATGAACGCAATTTTAAAACATGTTTTAGTTTATTAGTTTGTCTTGTGCATGATTATGTGAATTAATACTTTGAGATATCTAAAATGTATTACTGTAAACTTAAAGAAGTTTAAATATTATTCCTTACCTGACTTATATTGACTTAATATGGCCTTGTAATTAAGTAAGGCCTGCTATGTATACAGTAGTTGATTTATAATTATAATACTATATATTATTGTATCACAATTACAAGTAAAGCCTGTCCTCGATAGTTAGTATGTATTTCAATCAAAGAATTTTATATCTGAAGATAGCAAAACTTTTACATGGAATATCTGCACCATGCAGTGCATTTCAATGATTATGATTGACCATAGTTTTACTTTTAATTTTGTATAGAGTGCACAGGGACAAATCCCTTCCATGTTTTGCACATTATGATCAATTATGATCAAAGATGCTATCTTTGGTAATAAGATCTTTAATTGCAATTGACGCCTGCTCTAGATAATTGCTGTGTATTACAATTAACAAGTAAAATGTGTCCATATATATCTGGTATGCATTGCAAATAACAACGAAAGCCTGCCCTATATAGTTGGTATGCTACTAGATTTTTTTTTCATAAACTTTATTTAATTGCTATCAATGATAATATACATAAGTACTTACTGTATTTTATTAAAAATTTTATTTTTCATTATTTGTTGAAAATCTAAATAGTATTGTATTCAATTGCTTGAGTATTTTCTATTACATAATTAGAAACTAGGTGTTTTTTTAAAGTTTATTTTTTCATCTAACTGCATTCAACAATTACGAGTTGGAAGTGATGTTCCATAAACTATGCCTAGTTATGAGGCTTAGGGAGTGGGTTTTTCTCATGTGAAATGCTTGTGTTCTATTTTGGATCGGAAGCCAGCAATTTTTTGAAAAGTTTCAGCTCATTTTCTTATTAGCTTCTGCTATGCAATAACATTTTGCTTTCATGCAATATAGCATAATAATTTCTTGTTTACCAAGACGATTGTGCTATTCATAGTTCGGTGTATATTTTTGCAGTTCAAAACCACTCTAAATTTCATTAAAATGTAATAGATGCAAAGTTCCTCTTGGTTAAAAGTGACAGGACTATCTGTTATCTCTTAAAAAAAGAATTAATGTAAACATTATATTTTATTGCACCACCACGGTGGCCATTGTGATATAATGCCAAAAATATAAATAGGATTATTTCATATTAAGCCAGACATACATTGTATCATACAATGAATCCATCGATACGCTCTTGACGAAACAATGCCCTATGCTGATTGCATGGCACACTGAGGGAATGGGTATTTAAAAACAGTCTGTTGTGCGATCTTCATCACGCTCTTTTCTCCATGTAATCTTGTCTCTCTAAAACCTGTTGTGGTGCCATATATGTGCAAACATGTTCTTAAATAGCAGATAATTCAGTTGTTGCATTGGAGAAGTTAGGCAAGATTTTTCAACGGTAAATTGTTTGGTGAACGTACCCCCCTCCACAAATGGTTATTAAAATGAAAATTCTGCTTCATTTTCATTCTGCCCTTCTGAAGATCATTCGCTAAACAAGGTACAATAAAGTTTTGCCTTACTAGAACGGTTTGGTGCAGTTATCGTCGTTTTACTTCTCAACCTTGAGGTCAGAGGTTCAATCCTTCGCTGTGCATCTTGCTTGTAAAGGCACTTTATCCGCTGTTGTCTCTCTCCACCCAGGAGTACAAGTTGGTAGATTCAAACACAAAATGCACTGATTATAGCTGCAACATTATAGAATTCTCCCCAGGGAACTGAGTATGTGTTTCATATGTACTTGATCCAGTGACTGGGGGTAATAATGTGAAGCACTTAGAGGCCTTGTTCGCATGAAGTGCTGTATAAGTTTAGCATAATATTATTATTCATTCATTAGTTTTCTTCATTATATTTGCTCATATGGCAAATTTGTGATGATCAGCTTCTGGCAAATTATCGCAGATAACTGAAATTCCCCAACATTAGAAGTTATTATTATTAGAAGTTATTATTGTTGTTGTTATTATTATTATTATTATTAGTAGTAGTAGTAGTAGTAGTAGTAGTAGTAGTAGTAATGAACTAGTAGATACATATACAGCATTTTTATCTCTGATAAGGAACTCTAGAAACACTCAGCTGATTAATTAGCTCTACTGCATCTATCATACTGCCCTCATGAGGCTGATTGATTAATAGTTGATTGATTAATAGATCTTTTTTAGATCTACTGCCTCTATCATACTGCCCTCATGAGGCTGATTGATTAATAGATCTTTTTTTAGCCCTACTGCCTCTTTTATACTGCCCTCATCGTAGCTTTCAAGAATACAAGAACTTGTTAATGTGAAATTACTAAGAGTTCAAGTATAGAAAGATAGTAGAATTTAAAGCACATAGAATTCTTAGAAAACATTAGTACTAACAAATGTAACTCATTTTCGTTTTGGTCTTTGGTTTGTCTACCAGCACGAATGGCCCTCCCAGATAGCAACAGCTAAAGAAAAGAAATAGACCTAAATGTTGTAAATGTACTGTAGTTTAGAAAATTCCCTTCATATCATATTATTGGCATTATATTATTATTGAATTCCTATCACTTTTATCATTCCTTTTTCAAATTTGTTCTCGTCTTTTATATTATATTACTCTGAATTAGGCTGTTAAATAATCATTTTTTTTCAATGTATTTTTAATGTAAGCACTATCTGTTGGTCCTGTAAAAGGTGTAATGTAGTATTTGATATAAAATAATTTATTAAGATAAAAAGATGTATTATTTAATATTAGCTTAAAAAATTATTTTTATTACTATAATTTTATTTGTATATATATATATTAATATTTTGATTATTATATTTAGTTTATTTCTTTTATTATTATATCTAGTTTATCCTTTTTATTATAGTTCTGTGGATATTTATTATTAGTGGATATTTATTGTTATTCTGATTGCCTGCGGAAGTCTAAGTGGACTATGCATTATTATTGTTATTTATCAATTTTTATTATGGCAGTACTTTTTTATATTTATATATTTTTTCATGTTTATGATGATCATAGGCTATTTGAATAATGATTTTGTTATGCTTATCTAATTTAACAATATTTATTATTGTAGTATAATTCTTGTTAATCTTTTCATTAATATATATAAATTAAGGAAAAGTCAAAAAATTGTAATAACGCAAAACTTTAGCAACATACATGGTGGTTGGAACTGTATTAATCCATTTCCTTATTGCCATGACAACAGCGTGAAAGAAAGTAAACTAAAGAATCTTTTTATTGTCTCCTTCTTTTTTACAGCCCCATTATAATAGCAGTTACCGTTGCGTAAGTGTGCTTGAGTCGGAGGGCATAACACACAAAGGACGCCCTCTATAGTTAAATGATCTTTTTTTTTATAATACTGTTGTTGTGTCTAAGTGTTTGTTCTAATTAGTGCCACTGTTAATTTTGAGATTTGTGAGTTGAATATGTGTAGCGCAGTAGATTGTAAAATGTGTGCGTCGTCTCCCTAATGTGTAGATTAATCAGTGTTGTGTTTAGTGTTACGTGTAGCTCTCAGATAGATTTTTTTTTCATAATTCAAGCATTATTATTTGCATAAAAAACCTGAAAATATTAATTTTCATTATAGAAATGTATGGTACATTAATTCTAAAATTTATATTTAATTTTGGTCTTTACATTCAAGAATTTATTGTAATTTTTAGAATAATTTGATATCCAGTTTCGTGATTATAGCCCAGATTAAATTATTTATATAAACTAGATAATAATAATAATAATAATAATAATAATAATAATAATAATAATAATAATAATAATACAGAAATTATGACTTTCAAACATGACTTGAGAAAAATATGCCTGCAATAACACATTGTTTTGATATTATTAAGTGTAAATTGTTGCAAATATATGTGATAAAATTGTGGTAATGCTATAGTACCATTGATAATGTCATTAGAGGTATGTATTTTTATGATTTATCAAATCCAAAATAAACATTTTAAGAGTAAACAAATAAATAAATAGTTAATAAATATCAGTGATGATAATATGGTTAATGTTAAATATTAATGAGTATAGTTATTTCTATGTTGTTTGTTTTCCTGTTGATTATGTTTCCTTGTGGTGTTTTCCTTGTGGTGTATTTCTTGTTGGCTTTGTTTATATACTGTTTTAAAAATGTTGTTTGCCATTTAATACAGTTTTTGTAAATGTTCCGCGTGCGCTCAGCACTCACTTTGTGTTACAGTTAAGCCTCCCGTTGCTGTACAACTTTTTAAAAACCACTGGTAGGTTGAGGCCTGAGTGTAGGGCTTATGACTAATCATCATTCACCCAATGCATTTCAACTGGTATAATAATAACCACTATGATTAAGGTATCTAATAAATTAATTAAAGCTTGAAAATGCTTGCAAGTATTTTGGGCTCCACCTTTGACCTTTTATTTGAGAAAAAAATATTTTGGCAAAAAATTGCCAGTCTCAAAATATAAAGATTTGAAATTAGTCAGACTTGGGGCCCCACAACAATCTTTTCGGCCTAATTGCCATTAATGTAGAAGACATACAATAAGGCCATAAAGATATTTTATTTAATGTAGTAATAAAATATAATGTCTGTGATAGAGAATATTAACACATTGTTCAGAAATGATTTTGTAATTTTTAGGAAACTAATTCAATTTCTTTATTTCATTATTTAAGTGTATTATTTACGTCTTTTAAATTCTTATTCTAGAAATAATGTTTTAAATTTTAAATGCCTTAATATATAGGTTTTTTATACTCCTGGTTTAATATGTTTAATATTGTCAAAGTAGTAGTAGTAATAATCTAATTGTTATTATTTAAAATATAATTGTTTCCCCATTCAGTCTGTTAAATATTTGTATTCTTGTTTTTAAATATTGTCTGTTTTATTTTACTTATTGCCACCGTGGTAAACAAATCCCATACACATTTTTATATGATGAATAACAAATAAAATAGTTTTAAAAAATGATCATTTTAAATATGGTATGGTAACTTCAATACTTAGTTTCTTTATTACTTGATGATTAAAAAAATAGTTTATGGAAACAGAAGATTTTGTAAGTAAATTTTATCATTTTTATTGGTAATATTATGCTATCAATCAGTGTCATGGTTTACCCACAATTTTGAGTCTGTCTTCTTATCACATTATTAAGTAGTATAATAAACCTGCATGTCTGTATCCGAGCCCACACAGCATTTTACGGTCATGCGTACGTCTGCTAACGAATCTGTCTTTTGCCCTCTGTAAATGCTTGGCAATGTGATGCTGTCCACTGTTTGTCAAAAAAAAACAAAAAACGATTTACTACGCATGAATCTTCATTTTGCTTTCCCCATGGGATTGCGTTGGCTGAAGACCATTTACGCTGTGTGAGCGGCCAAAAGAATGGTATGCATGTTTTATTTATAGTGTATAGGTTTACGTAAGTATTGCAGATGAGGAAAGGTAAGTACAAATTCATCTCGTGTAAATATTTCATTTGTGACTCTCATGGTATTTTTCCTTCTTTTGTTTTTCTCAGTTTCTTTAATTCTCATGTCTAAACTATCACACCAACAAATTGAACATTCCTTTAATACAACCTCATAAATTTAACATAATTTAGCATTTTTTCAGAGTTATTATATATACAGGTGATATCGGAAACCATTTTTTTTTTACATTTTTCTTTCTGTTTTTGATTAATCTATTAAGCAATACTTTCTAAGGTAGGTGCATCTAAATTTCATTTATACGGTACTAAAAAGATTCTGGTCAACTTTTATTCGCCATCAGATTGGTCCGGAGGGTTACGCATTCGGTATCAACAGTAACGGTTACATTCTCATTCATCCACGTCTCAAAGGACAGGTTAGTTTTCTCGGCAAGAAAATACTTCTTAAAATTAAAGTTGCTAATTGTAATAAGTACAGTTGATGTTGTAAAATTCTTTACATATGAAAACAGAATTTTAATGTAGTTCGACGTCAGTTCTCACAGGTAAATATAAGTAAAAATTTTTTAAAAGAAAAGAAAATATTTTTCATGAGTTATTTTCACAATGCTTGAATAGTTTCATCTGGTTTTATGTTTCAATATATGATCTTTGGTTTTTTAAGCAAATAAAAAAATTTTTCTGCAGATATTTTAATTAATTTAAAAAATAATAATGTAAGTATGATTGAAGCAAAATAAAAAATTAAATTTTACTTTTTTTTGTATTTTGATTCTAAACACAGGATCCAGATGAATTTATTCAATGGCCTATGTGAGAAATTGATAAATGTTTATTATTATTATAAAACCAGTACTTTACTTGTGAGAACTGGACTCATTGCTCCAATAGACTCCCTAGAAAAGACCAGGATGTACTGACTCCTTATATGTCTGAGACTGCCAAGTTGCTGCAAATTTATCATACCCCTTAGCACGTTAAAAATATTGGACTGGCTTATTAATTGCTTTGTGATGGTTTCTTGTTTATTAATGTCCTTTTTCTGTTCTTCAAGACAATCGCGTCATTATATTTTGTGTTAAATTTACCTCCCCCGGCATTCAAATTCGCTGAAGGGTTTTTACCCATGATTGCAATATTTTTGTTTCTTTAATTTCAATATTTCCATTTTATAACCAGGATTCAACCTTATTTAACTTCACTAATTAATGTCTGGGTATGGGAATCATTTTAACTTCTCTAATTCCACAGCCAAAGTAGTATTACAGTATATGCTAATGAGTTATACTGGGCATCAGCATGATTAATTGACTAATTAGGGTTGCATTAATTAATCTGTTGTAATTATCTTCTTTTCTTTCATGCATCCAAATTTTTTATGAGTGTTGCAACCAACTCACACAGGGCGACATAGCATTCTCTTTGGAATTTTGTTAATGAAAGGAGAAACAATGCATTCGATTCTGATCACCTTTGACCTTGTGCAGATAGTCATTTTACCTTTGAACTTTGATCATTCTAAAATGTCAAGATAGTTTGATTTTTAAGTATACAGTATTTCAACTGAAATTTGGGGTTCAATTTTTTTTTTGACCTGTAAACATATCCATTAAATTCGGATTAACATGTTATTACATTTTTATGTAGAAAACGTTTTGAAACACTGCAATATGCTCTGACCTTTCAAAATGTTAGTCAATTCCTATCTCAAATGGCATTTGCAAAAATATTTCAAGTAAAAAAAATAGTTCAATTGTCCTTGTCAAATTATAGTGAAGCTGGAATACCTATTATTATTAGAAAACTAATGATGGACATTTTGGAAAAAAATTGAAAAAAATCATAACACAGTGGTTATTTATCTTTTTGTCACTTAAAACAATATGGTAGCATACTCACCCATATAAACAAGAATAGTTACTATTTGTTTCCACTATGTGTTTTGATTGTAAAACCCTTTTCATGTTTATGTGACCCCTGACCTCTGTTACAAATTTGGTCAGCTGGCTTCCTGTTTGTTTACATTTACTCATTGAGTAATTTCTACCCAATCACAAGACGGTCGCCAAATTAATTGCATTTTAATAGTACAAATTGTGTGATTCAAATGTAGTGTTGTTATTTTCTTTAATTTTCTGTCCCGAGTGTCTTGTCGATCGTGCTTAAATTTGTCAAATGCACTTTTAGCTTGGTCTCAGATTTGACAATTTGTTTCACGCATTGTGGTCCAACCCACAGACACTGTTTATTTTTGCTTCTCACAAATTTTGCCTCACTCCAAAGAAGAATCGTTGTTTACTGGCTGTCGGACAGCCTGAATATAGATTCTGATCAAATGTTCGTTGACTCTTGAAGAGAAATTTTTGAAGGTTAAATCACACATGAAAGTGGTCATGTGACTTCTGAATCATCTCTGAAGTTTAAAGAAAATATATTTTTAAAATTCAGTTTTTTCTCCACCCCGTGATATGAAAACAATATCAGAGAATAGAATGGTTGTTTCTTTTTTCTTCATTGACATTTCAAACCCAAACTGTTTTTCCCAAATGGTTGTTAAATATTCATTTTAATCCATCATTTTTTGACGATATCATTCAACTTATCATGGCATACCAGGAAGAAATTGAGCCTATACTTAAGGTACATAATCATTTGAATGCTTCACAAAAATGTATGCCGAAAAACTACTGTATCACTGTTATGCTAATTAAGAAACGCATCCATCCATTAACGAAAGCTCTGCATAGACTATATTTTGCACGGAAATAAAAACAAACAACAGAAATCCATTTGTGAAAGCTGCTAACTTTAAACTGGAAAAAGTAGTTCCATTAAAAAGTAGTTCTAGCTGTAACATAACTTTTTAATGGAGCTGCATTAGGATTCTTGAGAATGATACCAAGTTAGGATAGTCTTGTGACTAAATTTGACCAGTGATTCACCTTTGACCTGGGTCAAACCAGTCTTATAGGTATAACTGGGAATTGTTTGTAAATGTTCTGTGTACACATGTGGCTTTTTGGCAGAGCACACACGCTTTTCAGACTATTAATTTGCCAATTTATTTTTGAAAAATGTTATTTTATCTCACACACTTTCTGCTCAATTGACAAATATTTAAGCAATCATTAGTACTCACAAATACATAAATAGAAATTAAATTGAGCAAACAAAGAATTCCACTGGAAGTGATATGCAAGTGCCTTTGAATAGGGAGGGAGAATGACTATGTTATAAGTTGGTACCATTCTCATATTGCCTGGAAAAAAAAAACTTGTCTTGCCACGAAAATACCAGGTATTAATAGCATGTATGGAAACTAATTCAATTAATCAATGTATTACTAGACACAAACTTTGTCTTGGATCTTGAACAAAATTGAAAACATAATCACCCCAACGATGTTTAAATATCAACCTTAAATAAATATGCATGTCAAAATATCATAAATTTTTGCTTGAAATATAAAGCACACACCTTTATATGGGGAATTGATTACACTGGTGCATTTTGGGAAGAAACAAGACTTAGTTTATGTGGTAGCATTTCATTGGTCATTTTCATGTAAAAGCGCGGAAAGCCTTTTTAACGACCGTAGTCTGGCAGCACGGAAACTAAACATGCATGGAAACTCACATTTTTAATCAGTTTTTAATAAACAACTAAATTTGAATGTGAAAGCACCATGGAAGGAAATGCTCACTGTAAATAAATATATTTTCGAATAAGCAATCATCTTTAACAACTCTAGATATCCAAAATTCACCAAATTTTTTCCAAAGCATGGTTTTCGAACAATTATCCTCGTCTGAAAAAATTCATGTGAATATGTTTAGAACTGTAGAGCATGTGTTAGAATTCATTCCTAACAAAATCATTAAGGAAAATCAGTCAGCAGTGGAATGGCAAATCGTTTCATAATATAAAAAAAAATATTTATATAGTTTGATGCAAAAAAAAAGAAGCAGTAACAGGGAATGCTTGCACTGGTTGTTTTTACACTTGCAAAAAAACAACATCAGCAGTTAAATATGATTTTTTTTCTCCTCTGCAACAATGCACCATATGCACTTTTTATTAATCCCTTTTACTTTCTATTAACTTTATTTTCAGCCGAATTTGATTTGTTAAACCCACTGTATGCGGCATGTCCGCTTCTATCACAAATTGATTTGCAAATTGTGCTCGTTTGAATGTTGATCACAATTATTATGTACAATGCTGGGAGCCTCATTATACCTTCAGTCATTTGGTAGAACCTCATTTGAAGCCTGCCCTCAATGTCTTAAAACTTCTAGGGTAACCTTGCTGAAAGCCTGAGCAATCGCTTCAGTTGTCAATTTTTTTTATGAAATGCAAAATTTTATGAAAGTTTTTTTAGAAAGTGTATGTATTTTCAAAATTATTATTTTTAATTATTTGTGAACAGTATTTGATAAGGTATCTATTATTATTATTAAGATTTATTTCTAATCAAATGTCTTTGTTTCTAAGTTTTTTTTAATGAGTTTTTTATTTGTGTAATGTATGTCCCAGCTGTACATTATTTTATAGAAGAAAACAAAATAAGTAAAAAGAACAATTGTATAATAATTAACATTTTTCTTTGATAAAAAATTATTTAATTGTTTTCAATTTAAATTTGTTTAAATTTCCAATAACGAAAAAGGAGATTGACATTTTAAAGATTGGGTAGACTGTGGGTGGACTGTGGGGCTCCAATATTCACTCACCTAATAATACATTATGTTGTGTGGTGTATCTGGACTGTGTTTCATGTTTTGTTCTGTTGTGAAACTTGTTTCCTGTGTTGCCACTGGTGTAGACTTTGTGACGGCTTTGTGTGTAGCACTGTTTTGTGTAGAATGTTTACGGTTTGAAATGTATTTAACTGTTGAATAGTGTCCGTGATCATATTGGGTGTGAGATAACGTATACACCATCCATCTGTCATATACTCAAATAGACAATCGAGTGATCATTCCCAAAACTCTCTCTTTCTCTCTCTTCTGTCTCTTACTACCTCTACTAGCACCTACCATAGTTCCACATGCAAATTCAATCAATCATACCACTAGACTGTGTATTTTGTATTTTGTCGTTGCAGTATAGTAAGATTTTTACCCTCATTGCCTGACCCTACGCAGTAGCAATTACATAGTTTTGATCATTGCCCATAAATTCTAAAGTTTTTTTCCACTCTCCTGAAACCCTCTGGATGGAGAAGATAAGTATAAATGAGAATATACATTGACAAAAATACATTGAAGGATTATGGGTAGATGATGGATTGTGGGTAGATGATGGATTATGGGTAGGTGATGAATTGTGGGTAGGTGATGGATTGTGGGTAGGAGATGGATTGTGGGTAGATGATGGATTGTGGGTAGATAGTGGATTGTGGGTAGAAAGAGATGATATATTGTGAATAGATGGCTTGATATCAGTAAGATATGGATGGATCAATCTTAATTGATTTCAAAAACTCAATTGGATTTGTTTAAATATTATCTGATAATTTTGGTGATGGTGCAGAGACATATTAAATGCTGTGATAATGAGAGAATTGCTGACCATCAATTCCATTATTCTGAACTACTTTATTGCTTAGGGGAAGGAAATGAGGCCAAAATGGGTGTAAAAGAGAGAGAGTGCTGGGATATAATCAAGTGGGATGTATTTCTCGTTTGATGGTATTGAAACTGAAAATTCATTATGACCTGACCTGACCTGGAAAGCATGGAAAGAAAAAGCATGGATTTGCGAAGAGCATGCTGATAAGTCAATTAACCAGGAGCAATTCGGTTTACCTTACTAATCCAATGCATTTATTTATTTGAATACGTATCCTACCGATAAAATATCAAGACACTTCACTATCTGATATATGCATGTTAATCTTCAGTAGCTTAGGTGGTCTGGTCTCTATAGGATGAATGTACTTCACCATATTTTTTTTCCCACCATATTTGGGTATTTTTTACCCATATGGTAAATCATCAAAGCTAAAGTGAGTAGGTTTGGTAACATGTATATTATATATATATTATATATATATATATATATATTTATTTTGTTTTCAGCACAGAGTCGGTTTGAATATTTATGTGTTATTATTTAAACCTCAATTATTTTCATTTTCGACTAAACATTAACATTTTATTTAATGAATTGTCATACTTTCAGCAAATGGTAAACTATTGTTCAATGATTGTAGTCACTAATATAATATGCAAAGTTTATTTATTATAATTTTTCTTATATAAACTAATGTCAATCAGTTGTATTGTTTTGATCTTGATTTATACTTCGATTGATATTTTATAACATTTTAATAATTCATGTTTTGAATTGAACAAATAAGTTATATTAAATGTTAACATGTTTTTTTTATTAAAAGAACAATTTTGATATTATTTGAAATGTTGATTAATGAAATTACATTAAGATATTGACCTAATTACATTGACTTATTTATACCAGTTGTACTGTTGATTAAAGCATTTGAATATGCACATAATACTTAATGTAAATTGAAAGTGAGAGAGTCAAGAGTTATATTTTCAAGAATTATTAAAATTCTAATTTTATAACAGATATCAACCTGTCAAACAAATTTCTAAGCAATATTAATTTAATAAAACAATAGACATATTAAATAATATGTAGGAAGACACAAACATTTACACAATATTAAATGAGAGGAAAGATTTTAAAAAAATAATTGTCAAGTTTATTTTCTAAATTTTGTAGAATGTAATATATTCTTGCAATATGATTATATAGTTTGTACGGTATACAATTTGTTTACAATTACACATTATGAATTGTTATCTTATTTGGGAACTAATTTCATTGTTTTTGATTTTCTGGAATTAGCTTGGATATTTGTCGGATCCTCCGAACGTTGACCTTTTGGAAGTTGAGGTCATTCCAAAGGGGAGTGTTGATGTGAGTATCCCTGTAAATTTTCTTGCTATATTTTTCTGTACTGTACAGTACTAGAATTGGTTGGTGCAGCAGTTGTTGGACTCTCAACTTTGGGGTCAGGGGTTAGAAACCCTCATTGTACAATTCGTTTGTGTCCTTGAGCATGTTTTGTCTCAATGTCCAGAAGTATTAACATAATAATTTACATTGGCAAATAGATTTGATATTTGTTGTTATTATAAATGCATGTTATTTATGTTTTTTTTAAATAAAAATGTTTATTGCATATTTGTATTTGTAAATTTATGCCTATTTAGCCTTTGTGTCCACATACTGTAGGCAAATTCAAGGGGACCAGCTGGCCTGGGCTCTCCCTTCAATTTTTTTGCAAAATAGAGAAGAAAAGAAAACTATATTCAAATTTACGTCTGAAAGTGCTGTTTCTGGTCATCTAGAGGTGTCATAGTTATACAATTTTGTGCTTCAGCTAAAAAATGGAGATAAAAAAGAAAAGTATATTCATATTTCGGTCTGAGAGTGCTGTTTTCGGATCATAGTCATAACATTTTGTGCCTCAGCCCCAAACATTGTGGGGGTTAAGTGGTCTAGACACTCTTGTAAAAGTTCCTCATTGGCCCTTCTCTAAGCTTTGTATGGTAAGGTAAAGGTAGTCCCATATTCATTACTGAACGTAGGGGAATGAGCTGTGAGCCCATTGTACTAAGCCTCGGTATTGTGTGGTAGGGTGGCCAGTTCCTTTCCATGCTGCCTTTTTTCCTCCCCAGTAGTAAACCACAGGGTACCCATTTATACTCCTGGGTAGTGCCTTGCCCAAGGACACAAGCGTCTTGCACAGCGAGATTTCCAAACCCCTGACATCAAGGTTAGGAGTCCAAGCCACAATCGATGTGCCAACCGCTTCCAACTGAAGCTTTGTATGCATTTTCTATAACCCCCAAAAAATTAAGATTGTTAAAACAAAATACAACTTTCTCAATTTCAAATTGTATATTGATATTGAATGAATGTAATTTGAAGATTATTTATTACTATTGTGTTTATTTTCAAAGTTGGCAAATTTGAGAAGAGCGATGATAGATGAAAAAACCAGCAACGTTACATTCCCATCTTTGATAATGTCACAGGGAGAGGTGAGTAGCTGAAATAATATTTTTGCATAGTTTTTTTCCCACACTCATATAGTTTGGGAAGGTTTGCCTTGTGTTGTCTGTAAGCCTTTTACTTTGCGTGAGTATATAGAAATTTTACTAACGTTAATAATCCATAAATATTTTCAGTACATCTTATAAAAATCAAAAAGTTATTCTGTTTACTTCTCAGATTCTTAGACTTAATTTTTTTGCCTGTCGTCAACTTTTTCAGTTTTGAGCCTATCAAGCTCAAGAATGTAATAAGTATAGGATGCAATCATGGGTGCTGCCATTGGGCCCCACTAGACTCCATTTTTGAGTGGTTTTGGGTAACCCCTGGCCATGCCTACCTACTTCCTGGTCAAGGACTCAGGCGATCCTTTAGGCCAAATCTACAATTGCCAAACACTTGTACCTGTAGTATGGAACTTATAGAAATAATAGATACCAAATTTTGTTTATGATTAAGAGCCCAATTACACTTAATCGTTCGGCTCAGGGTCAGCTTTTCTTAAGTGTGAACAATCAAAAATTTTAGGCCTGCCCAGACAGCTCAGGTCCTGCAATGCGGGACCTATCGAGGTGAAGTCGCGTTGATAGCGGTCAATTTTGACATCGTATACCATAACATTTCACTCAACTAATCTGACTGGGGTGAAAAACCATTGAGAAAAAATGTTTAAAATTTTGCAAGAGGGAGTAGGTGGGAAGATGCTGAGGTGTCCTTTAGCTGTATGTCTGGCGGTTGGCAAAGGTAAGGTAAGCCAAGCGTACTGTGTGGATGGAGAGGATTACAACAGCAAATGGATAGGGGTGTAGTGAATGGCAGCGGAAGGTTATGATCGTATGGCCGTACAGGTAAAGAGGTGAATTAAGGCGATGAGACAGGCATACACTTAAGTGATTCACAACAGGAAGGGTAGTGGGGCGACTAGAACGTCCTGTCCTGCAATTCATCAGCCTGGTGCAAAGGGAAGTGTGAACATTTGCAGTATGAACCTGAGCCAAATTAAAATACAGTATTAACTGTGAACGGAACGCTTAAGGCGGCCCTGGACCAATATTATATGTGTGATTTGGCTCCAAATTTATTACATAGTGATCTCACATTTTTATTTCAATTTTTTTTTTTCAGCGGTATGTCCATTATATCAACATGACATACTCGTTCACCAATATTAATGCAACAAGTTTCAGGTTAGTTAAAACAGTGTGTATTAGGATTAACCTCTGAAATAAGCATCGTTGTTGTTACCTTAAGGTAAAGGTAGGAGAATAACCCATACTCGCAGTGTCCATGTGCTGAATTGCATATGGATGTGGTTTGTGACTACCACACCGTAAAGATTAAGCTTATACTGTAGTAGCTACAAGTTCACATCATTCCACGACAGGAACTGAAATGAACTATATCATCGTGGTATACCCCTACACTTCTAAAAGATGCAAAGTGTTCTTCAAAGTGTACAGTACACTGGACCTCCATTTTAAGTCCTTATCTGAGAAGACTGGGTTCTAGACTTGGTAAATAATATATTTATTCCATGGTTCTACTGACCTAACACTGGGTGAGGGGCATCTTGAACCAGCGGCCATGTTAACACTGTAGTTAGCAGCACCCCCTGCCTTACCACTCAGGCACTCGACTCAACTTGGCTAACAAACCAATACAGAAAGCATGGTTTTCAAATAGCTTTATCTTATACTAACATTCCGTATTTATTGTTTATTCATTTTCAGCATGGCTATAGTTCAGCCTAAATTTGATTTATATGAGTTTCAAGTTGATAAAGACAACGAAATATTTAGTAAACTGATCAATTTTTTTGCTGAAGGTAAGAAATAATGTTTCATTGTTAATGGTTTATTGTTTTTCATTAAAATGTTAATTACGGAAAATCAAAAAAATATATTTATTGCTATTTGTAAATAGGTAGATATTAATTTTTATTTCAGTAATATTTTTCTACAGTTTCTATTTGATTTTTGTCTCATTAAAAGCAAATATAATGCTAAATTTTTACTTTAATGTTTTGCTTGCATATTCGTGAATTCAAAAGGTGTGCTGATAATCAATTTGCATAGCATTTATATTAATTATTTTCCTGATTTATGCAAATGTAATTTTTTTTTTAAATTAAAGCTGCTATTTTAACAAAAAAATTATTTTTATATTTTTTTCCTTTATATAAATATTAGAGTTAAGTATTTGATCACTACTTATATATATAGTATCACTGACTTTTGGTAGTTGTTTAAATCTATATTTTATTTAATTAAGATAATGTAATCAGATTTTAATAAGTGTATTAATTTCTTCTTTTTTTTCAGTTTTTATTATTTAGGAAATTTTATTGATGCATTTATTTCTGTAAGAGATTGCTGTAATATCAGCTTATTGGCAATGGTCACCCTCCTTAAATATAATGTAATTTTTTAAAAATATCCACTTCAATGTTTTAATTATTTTTTTCCAGAGTTTTTATTATACATTTTCTGATGAATCATTCAGACTTTTTTGAATTCTTCCATTACTAGAATGTAATTATACTACTTGTAATAATGAGGGAATCTGTCCAAGCACTAATGATACGGAAGGTAAAAATAAAACCAGAATCATGCCTAAATGCTTGTTATCTGAATGGAGATCATTAACCACACATTTCATGGGCAGCGTTGTTGTTTTTTAGCATGATCCTCTACAGGGGAGAAACATATTTTTTGGGGCAGCGTTTTTTTTTTTTAGCATGATCCTTTACAGGGGAGAAACATATTTTTGTAGGAAAAAGTGCATGAGTTTTTCACGTAGCACATTAGGTATACACGGTGATGGGTTTCAAAGTTTTCTAAAACCCTGTCCAGATAATTCAAAAAGCTGTTGTTTGCCCATATATAGTCATGATGATGTAGTGTCATCATGACCATATATATTTGATAGTCTGGACAGGGCATTATTCTGTAGTGTATTACTGCATGGTGTGCTTTCAGTGGCGTAACAAACAGGTCTGTGGACCCTGGCTAAGGCTTGGCCCATGGCTAAGGCTTGGCCCATGGCTAAGGCTTGGCCCATGCCTAAGGCTTCTCTGGAGCTGTATTACCCTGGGGCGAAGCCTAACCCGTTTAGATGCCTTTGACATTTTAAGGTTTTTGAGTGTTTTGATGGGGTTTTTTAACATGGTAGTGCTCCTTCGCTTCACAAGGTCCCACTCGACCAATATATGGGACCAAAAGTGCTGATAGGCCGAGATATTCTGGGCCCTTTAAGGCCTGGGGCCCCTGGCTTTCGCCAGTGAGACCACATAGCTATTACGCTAGTATGTGCTTTGTTCATATATTATCACAATTTCACTTGAGTATATCTATTGCACTATTCTAGTCTCAGCCATTATAATAATAATCAAAGGTAAATGTAACCGAAGGTACAGTAGGCAATCAGCTTCACTGTGCTGAATTGTGTACAGGTATGGTCAATATGATTTGCTGCGAAAAAGACACTCAGGGGCTGAAGTGTATAGATGACAGGGTTCTTCAAAGTGCATGCAAGTCGTGTATACACCTAGGCCTCCTGCTTTGTATTCTTCATCTGAGAAGACTTGGTTTATGAAGTAGTGCAAGTGTTAAGGTTATGGGTTGCGGACTGCTGCCGTACTGCTTCTACTAGCCCAGAGACTACATATTTCCTAATAAACCAGACTGTTTATACAATACTTTAAATTATCGTCAAGAGAAGTTAACCTTTAGGACTATTGTCCCATATATGCGCCGTACATTATATAAATGCATAATGCGTGTTTTTGATTAGCATGAGCTACCGTGCGAACGATTCTTATCTGAACTTTTTCGGAGGACTTTTTATTCCTATATTTACCATATACAAAATCAGTACTGTTATTGTTTTTTAAGGTTCTTTTATTTCTTGTTAGTCAGTAGTGGTATACCTTGTACCTGAAAATGGTTCCATGTTTGACAGATTTTGACAACAGGAAATTTTTTAACATATTTTCTCACATATTTATTTATAGTTAATTTCATCTAATCTCATTTTTGATTTGCACTATTGATAACATTTTTTATACATTTTGTGTGATGCATTAATATTTTTCAAAAAGTTACACAAGAGGATGAGGAGGAAGAGCTTGTACCTTCAGACAATGACATGAGTTCTTTTCGTAAGTCAGTGTTTAAAGTGTAAAATTTTGTAACCAGATTTGCTTATAAAATGCAGCTTGTATTGAGCCTGGCATATACCATCAGATACTTTTTTTACTCAACAATGTTTGATTAGATTAGATTTTCTGTCTGTATCCACACTTATCAAGTTTTAATTATTTGAGAAATATGATTTACTCATATGAGGCTTGCTATCCCAAAACCAGCGTACTGTCACTAAATATTCAAATGAGTAATTATCATAAGAAATGAAGTTTGGGGCGGCACTTATTCCAGCATTGACGGTAATCTACCCGAAGTACTGCACCCCACCATACATGAACATGATACTCTATGCGCGTAGGGACCCCAAGGAGGTACTCAGCAACTATGGCGACACCAATAGAGGGTGCCTTTTTCCTAATTGTATTTGTCAATAGGCAGTGGCGTATCTATTGAGTCTTAAAATTGGGTGGGGGCAGATGTGGTCGTGAAGATGAAGTGGGAGAATGAATGATTAGGTGAGGGGGGCACTACCTCACAAAATAGGGTGATTTAAGGTGAATTTTAACTACTTGAATGTGATTTTTTGTGGGGCTACTGGTGGAGGGCACAAGTATTTTTTTTGGGAGGGGTGGGAGGGCGAGCATCTTCTGCGCACCCCTAGATATGCCACTGCCAATAGGTGCTCTTGAAATTTGAGAAATCTGATTCCAAACTGTACAGTATTTGTCACATGAAACTTGATAGTACAGTCAGCTTTTTCAAGTATCAGACAATGTCTAATCAAACATTGTGTATGCCTATGTTGTACAGTACACCATTGTCTGCTCATAGTTTAGACAAGATGCAAACTACAGGGTTCTTTTTTGCTCATTGGGGATGTGTGTAACATTTTGGCTTGCCATGTTTTTATAACATTACATCTGCTATAATTGTAACTCAAGCAGTTGAAAGTTGTAATGTAATGTACATTATATAGTAATGTTATATCATTAATTTTAAAGTACATGTGCCAAGGATACAAATACCTAGCCAGGGCCCCAAAGATTGTCAGAAAGAAAAAAAAAAAATCATTTGTTGAGGGGTTGGAAATTATATGTATTCTTTAAAGTTTGTAAGACTCTAAAATCGATTTAATAAGGATATAAGTTCCTTAATAATTTGTCCTAGCTTCCAGGGGCTTTGTCCCCAGGGGCTTTGTCCCCTGGACCTTCTGAGAATTTCTAAGCGACTCCTTGAACATGCCTACTTATTTTACTGTCGGGAACCTCAGTGAAATGAGGCTCTAGGAGAGAATCCTCCTGCCGATGATTGGCACCTTTTTTATATTTGCGGAGGTATGTATGATGTAACAGCATCTTCTGCCATGGCCTTGCTTTGCGTCTACTGCTTTTGGACTAGGCACCAAGCCAAGTAAGAAAGACGTAAACCCGACACCCGTAACATCAACCATGTTTAGATTTTTTTAACTAATCAAGTAGCATAAAAATATAATAGTATAAAGATAATCTTTGTTGTACACAACTCTGTATATATTGTTTGAGGCTCTCGCTTTTTGTTGCTAACTGCAATGTGTATGCAGGTTACAGGTATATGTGTGGGGCATTGTTTGTTATGGGGATGGGGGTTTTGGTGGTCAGGTATTCCTAAGTTGTTTCAGTGTTGTTTCTTAAGTTGTTTCTAAAATAACCTCTTATTTTACATTTTGGAATTATTGTATTGAGTATTCAAATAAACGCCCCAGGGCGTTTATTGTTGAGGGGGTAGTTCATGATAATCGATTAATCGATCTTGTATCTTGTATCAACATTTAAAAGCTAATACAGTAATGGAAATTAGTTTGGTATACTTTTACTGTATGTGCTATAAATGTGTATACAGGACTTCCTCTAATTAAAGACCCTCCAATTAAAGCCCACCTCCAATTAAAGACCACTTTTCTGTGGCCCCCAAATGAACAACTGTCTTTTGTCTTTATTCTAATTAGGGACCAAAGCTGCTAAAAACCATGGAAACACCAGTCCCAAAAGTGGTCCTTAAATGGAGGGAAACCTGTATATGATAGTGCTACAAACCAGGCCCTAATTTTGGGTTACCCTCTATTGCATTTTGTGTGCGCCATACCTAATTTAATTGGTGTCCCACACTCGATTTCTTTTCTTTTGGATTATGCTTATTCCGTCTCTAAATTAACTTTCTCATTGGCGCTGTCCAGAATGAGAAAAATAATAAAAAATAAGAGAATTGTGGCAAGTTTATGGTACAACATAAATATAAAAAAAGTAGACTAAAAGAAGTATATGTAATTGGAGATGTACTGTTGGAATGTGGTCTTACAAAACTCATTTGAGATTGTGTTTACGTTTGACAAATTGAGTAATATCTCACATTATTTACAAGTTTGATATAATTATTTAGTTTTCACTATTAGAAAATAAATTCATTTTATGTGATGCATTTTTTTTTTATAAGAAGTTGAAATAGAGAATGAAGAGTACGATTCTTTTACTGATGACATAAGTTCTCTCCGTAAGTCAATATCAATGTTGTGTTGGCTAACGATGCTTATAATGTAAAATTATGCAGCTTGTATAAATCTGGCTTTACTCAATAGACAATATTAGATCCAGTGGTGGCTAGAAATTGCCGAAAGGGAACCAACAAACCTTAACGTATGGGTCTCAACCAAGGGCCTCCCCAAACCAAGGGTTGTCCCTAAACCAAGGGGCTGCTTAGAGTCTTGGTCACACAGTCCAAAAATAAATCCCTGATTGAAGTTCATGGGAAGAGATTTCCGAAATTAATGTTTTAGTCCAACCACATCGAATTGGCAATATGGTCCAGCTTGTTTGAGGGGGCCCTTTTGACACACCACTGGTTTGATCAATTTTTGTCTGTTATGCTAAATATCTGATCAAGTACACCATGTTTGTTAAGCTAAAGCTCATGTCGACTGCTCAGTCTCATAGATAAAAATCATGATGGTGTGTTACCAGCTATACATTAACATTGTCCACTAATCATGGACCTATTATTAAGTCCCTCCTCTTGGATATTGTTTCTAAGGTGTAGGACCTTAAAGGGAGTAAACGTACGTAAACTTGCGTGTTTGTTAGACATGCGCTTGTTGGTTGCTGTTTAAATAATGTGTTCTAATTCTTGTCGCTCTCGGAAGTGAGTCTGCACTGTTGTTATTCCTTGGTTGAAATCATCAACTACGTGTGATTCATAGTCTTAAAGTTCCATTCAAGCTATTTGCAAACAGTTGTATATGTCTGTAACTTTTGCATTGCTTTGTTTTTATAGCTTCTGTGAATTCATAGTTTATGCAATTTATACTAATCAGTGGTAGCTGCAGAAATTTTCCGACAAGACGGGGACCGTACTTCTCTGGAAGGGGAAATTTCCCCCCAACCAATGCTATTGTTGGCAGGATAGTTGTCAATTGTTGCTCTAAATTATACATTTGGGTTTGGGGGGCGGGGGAGCGGAGTTGTTTAATGTCAGGTGCACTAGTACATGAAACCAAGTGGCTAAGATAAAAGAGGAACATTCCCAAGGGCTGGGCCTTCTTATGGGTAAAGGGAATGCTTACTTTGTGTCTGTGTTCAGAAACAAAAGTCTAACATTACATTTTTCATAGCTGTGGAAAGTAGAATGTTTTTTTTTATAACACACCTTAATAGATCTTTGTCATTTGAATGGTGGATTTCGTGTCACGTGACATTGGTTATTTACATTATTTCGTCATTCATCATGGAAAGTTAGTTCCACTGTGTATTTTTAGTTCCATCCGGTGCATTTTTTTCCCCCATCCGTTTCACTTCGTTGCACACCTCAACCAAATAAAATCTTTTCATTGGTTAAAACGATGCTGGACTGTTCCATTCAGAAAAAAGATAGATTTTTTTTTTGTAAAATATCAAATGACAAGAATCTATTATCTAAATAATGAATGTTTTTTATGAGTGCAATAGAACGACTATTTTTCTGAGCTGAAAGCTTGACTTCCATTCAAAAAGGCTCTGCCTTGTTGAACTGAACAGTCAGTCTTCCAACTAATAAAAATATATTCTTCCTATTGCACTCATAAACATTTATAATGTACCATACATGTTTGTGTGTATATTTTAGCTGTGTCATGTTATACATTATAAAGCAAAAATTACTGGTATGTTATATATTAAAATTATGTAAAAAAAGAATGAACAAGGCAACTGGGTTATATACTGTAGCACTTATCAATATTATCGTTAATTATATCAAGATTGCTTCTGAAGGTTCTGTAACCTCCTTGCAGTGTAGTGCAGGCAGACCCCAAATTCCAAAGCTTTTTAAACCTATTATTTCACAAAATTGTTCCTAATTATTGCAAAATGTTATAGTGTGCATTGCATTTTATATTTGCCACCTCTTATAGGCTGACCGTTTTGATTTTCAATAACTATGGTATGAAATTAGTTTGAACTTGATCAGCTCCAGTGATTACAGAATGATCTCTATAAGGAATTTTATTTATATGCCCGAACCCCCTCCAGGCCCCTGCCTCTGGACCCTCACATTTCATTTCCTATCATGAAAAATGCTAAAGTATGCATTGCATTTTATTTGCCAGCTCTGTGGTACAAAAATTTGTTGGAAATTATCAGCTACATCCATTGTGAACAATTAAATGGTATCTGTAGGCCTACAGATGTAAAGGACAAAAAAAAAGTCTTTAGTCCTCGCTTCGTTCGCAAAACGCACCTCCCCATCGAAAAATTCTTCCTACTAGCCTATAGTGGTGTATCTAATTTTGGCATTCAAAATGTAAATAACATTGCTACCATCTTTTTTAAATCATGATTTTGTTTCTTCTTACTTCATTATTCACAAGTTGGTTTGCTCTCACTATTTCAATCATGCGTGTTATGTGATGAATATATTTTTTTTTCAAGAAATTAAAATAGAGCAAGGGATTGAAGGGAATGTAGATTCAACAGATGACTTGAGTTCTTTAGTGCGTAAGTCAATATCGATGTGATGTACGATAATAAGTCAATATCAATGTGATGTACAATAATAAGTCTATATCAGTGTGATGTATGATACACATCTAGATGTGTATAAGAGACAGGAGAGTATCGATGTGATGTACGATAATAAGTCAATATCAATGTGATGTACAATAATAAGTCTATATCAGTGTGATGTATGATAATATAATAAAGTCAATATCGATGTGATGTACTGTATAAGAATTCAATATCAATTTAATGTATGATAGTCAATATTTATGTGATGTATGATGAGAAATCAATATCGATGTGGTGTACGATAGTAAGTCAATATGAATGTGATGTACTGCAATAAGAAGTGGGGCAGTAAGTCAGTATCTATGTGGTGTATGATAACAAGACGTTGCTTATATTTTATCGGTACTTACAGAATTTTCAGTTATTTGCTGGTCATCTGAATTGTACAATTTTATTTGCGAAAAAATACCACTATGTAATAACATTTACTATAAGCCTGGTTTATGCCATTAAGTGTTACTGATCAATGTTTCATCAGACTTGATGACATCATGCTACCAAAATATCATCAGAGATTGAATGTTAAGTTTGACAGATAAATATCTGATTGTACCCAGCTTTATATCAACATTTTAATAGGTACAATGTGATTGTAGACTACAAGGTTCCATTTGCATATGAAAGTTTAAAATGAGGGAGCCTGCCAGAGTAATTTGCATCACCTCAAGCACCCCCTCTCCCACTGAAAACCTTGAACTAAAAGGTTTACAGTGAAAATTCACCTCATTATCTAACAACTTACAAGTTCTGTTAAACACCTTAGGAAGAATATTACTTTCATGTGATATTAGAACACCAATTAATGATGTTTTAATTTTGTTGAACTGGCAAACATTTATAGTTCATTTCATCTAATCTCATTTTTTAACCTATTTGATTTGCACTATTGATAACATTTTTTATACATTTTGTGTGATGCATTAATATCTTTCAAAAAGTTACACAAGATGATGAGGAGGAAGAGCTTGTACCTTCAGACAATGACATGAGTTCTCTTCGTAAGTTAGTGTTTAAAGTGTAATATTTTGTAACCAGATTTGCTTATAAAATGGCAGCTTGTATTGAGCCTGGCATATACCATCAGATATTTTTTTTACAAGGTTATTTTACCTCCTTGTAGTGTAGTTCAGGCAGACCCCGAATTCCAAAAGCTTTTTAAACCTATTATTTCACAAAATTGATTTTCAATAACTATGGTATGAAATTTGTTTGAACTTGATCAGCTCCAGGGATTACAGAATGATCTCTATAAGGAATTTTATTTATATGCCCAAATTCCCTCCAGGCCCCTGCCTCTGGACCCTCACATTTCAAAAAGTTCACTTTTTGAAGCTTATTATTTCACCTCCTATCATGAAAAATGCTAAAGTATGCATTGCATTTTATTTGCCAGCTCTGTTGATTTTGAATAACTGTGGTACAAAAATTTGTTTGAAATTATCAGCTACATCCATTGTGAAAAATTAAATGGTATCTGTAGGCCTACAGATGTAAAGGACAAAAAAAAAAAGTTTTTTAGTTCTCGCTTCGTTCGCAAAACGCACCTCCCCATCGAAAATTCTTCCTACTGGCCTTTAGTGGTGTATCTAATTTTGGCATTCAAAATGTAAATAACATTGCTACCATCTTTTTTAAATCATGATTTTGTTTCTTCTCACTTCATTATTCACAAGTTGGTTTACTCTCACTATTTCAATCATGCATGTTATGTGATGAATATATTTTTTTTTCAAGAAATTAAAATAGAGCGAGGGATTGAAGGGAATGTAGATTTAACAGATGACTTGAGTTCTTTAGTGCGTAAGTCAATATCGATGTGATGTACGATAATAAGTCAATATCAATGTGATGTACAATAATAAGTCTATATCAGTGTGATGTATGATAATATAATAAAGTCAATATCGATGTGATGTACTGTATAAGAATTCAATATCAATTTAATGTATGATAGTCAATATTTATGTGATGTATGATGAGAAATCAATATCGATGTGGTGTACGATAATAAGTCAATGTGATGTACTGCAATAAGAAGTAGGACAGTAAGTCAGTATCTATGTGGTGTATGCACAAGTCAGTATCATTGTGATGTATAATAACAAGACGTTGCTTATATTTTATCGGTACTTACAGAATTTTCAGTTATTTGCTGGTCATCTGAATTGTACAATTTTATTTGCGAATAAATACCACCATGTAATAACATTTACTATAAGCCTGGTTTATGCCATTAAGTGTTACCGATCAATGTTTCATCAGACTTGATGACATCATGCTACCAAAATATCATCAGAGATTGAATGTTAAGTTTGACAGATATATATCTGATTGTACCCAGCTTTATATCAACGTTTCAATAGGTACAATGTGATTGTAGACTACAAGGTTCCATTTGCATATGAAAGTTTGAAATGAGGGAGCCTGCCAGAGTAATTTGCATCACCTCAGGCACCCCCTCTCCCACTGAAAACCTTGAACTAAAAGGTTTACAGTGAAAATTCACCTCATTATCTAACAGCTTACAAGTTCTGTTAAACACCTTAGGAAGAATATTACTTTCATGTGATATTAGAACACCAATTAATGATGTTTTAATTTTGTTGAACTGGCAAACTCTGAAAAGTAGATGGAGAGACCAATTATTATGTTTAACTTTTAAATGCCTTCAAGTACTTGCTTCCTCCTACCTAATTAATATGTTTGTTTTCCTTGAAAATGATAAAAAAATTAGAAGCCAGATAAAATAATCATTTTGTAGTTCCACAATGGAACATATGTCAAGGAAAACAAACTTTTCATTACTGTGCATCCATGAAGTGGAACCAACTACCTAGCAATATAACTAGGGATTTCCAGAATTTTAACCAATACACATTTAAAAATGCCCTGAATAAATTGGTCTCTCCTCTATTTTTGTAATTAAGTCATCTATTTTTGTCCTTTGTTTAATTTTCCTAAATTTTTCTTTTCAATTTTTCAATTTTTGTATTTTATGTTATGTTACTGGACCACAAGGAAAACCAATGCCTTTGCATTCAGCGTGCCTTCCAGTATAACGAAAGTTATACTCGATAAATAAATAAATTAACATCTATCTCCACAACTACTTTCCTGTTTCCCATACCCTATCATCTCCATGTCACTACTCCACTGGTAGAGTTTTATTGTGAAAATGTTTGGATGAGCATAGTCACTACTCCACTGGTAGAGTTTTATTGTGAAAATATTTGGATGAGCATAAATTGTGTGTGGTCTTATATTGTTGGATTTCATTCATTCAAGGTGTACTATTGTAGGCAGGTTATATGTGTAGGTGTTGGTGTGGGAATTTATGGAGCATTCACCAGTTCCTTGTTTGTTTTCTGGTTGAATATATGATTTATTGTTGAAATATATTATTTAAACAAAACAATTTGCGGTGTGTATGATTGGGGGATTGAAGTAGTTTTCTTTTATTTCCTACTGTTGATCAATTGTAAATAAATAATTTTCCTTTTATCTTCCTGTGACCCCCCCCCCCCAACTGTTCTCTTTAAGAAGAATGGGCTAATCCTCTTACCAACTAGTAGAGCACCAGATCAAATATTCCAGATCAACCAGATCTAGCGCCTCTGAATTAAATTTGAATGTGCCTGGTTGCCCATAAACCTAAGCTTAACCTTGGCCGCCATTTTAATCTTTTCAGTCTGTTGTATGCGTCTTTATTCGCAGAGTCAATATAGTCTTATACGCCATATTTAAAGGACTCAAAGTTAAGCTTTGAACTGAAAAGTTTAGCTGAAAATAAGTCAATGGGATCATTTAGAAGTACTTTTTATCTTAATTATTTTGTACAGGAGGAAGTTTTGATTTTTTTTTTTTGTAGTTATCTGCGACTTATCAGAACTAAATTGATTTATTTACTGTAATAAACAAAAATGGCAATAACAAAATAGCAATAATAATAACAAAGTAACAATAATAATTTAAGGGTTTTGCTGTCCCTATACTTTGTCTTGTGTGCTTCTGTTAATTTCTGCTTTTTATGGTTGAATCAAAGATACTAGAAACACAAGATAGAGTTCTCTACAGAAAAAAACTGTATCACCGAAATGCATGGTGAGAATACAAACAATGGTGCATAGCATACGGCTGGATTTAAAAAACTTATGCCAAACTTACGTCACAGTGAATACATAACCTCTTTGGTGGCTCGTTTGGTGGAGGTAGAACGCAGCTAACAAAATTACGTTACAAGAACGTTAATATAATAATGTTACAGTTTGGTGATAAAAACGTTAATTTGTAGAACCATATGTACGTAATTTCACTTTACAGCGTTTGAACGTTCTTACAACGTTGTGTGAACGTTATTTTGTGACATACCTAACCACAACGTTTGCGAACATTATAAGAACGTTTTACTGGGAAATCGTTGCCATCCATAAGATACAAACAAGTAGGCATGAATAAATCAAAAGAATAAAATTACAGCACAGAATCGTATGACCGGACTCTGAATACTGATAATGTTAATATCATTCGCGGAAAAAGAAGTGCGCCACGTACGCCAGGATTTACTTGGCACAGAAGGGCGCCCTGTAGGGGACCTTTGTACGACCTGATTTGCGTAAAATATATGACGTATATCCGCTTCATATTGCTATGCGAGATTTCTATCTTGAGTTTCTAGTATCATTGGTTAAATCAATCAATGAAAATATAACATAAAGAGTAATAATATTTTTCTAGTGAAAATATCATTATTCATTTATGGTTTTCTTTTTCAGCTTACATTACATTGGCCAAAAAAGGTGAAAGAATGGGGACAGCCCTCTTTCCAAACTGGTAAGTTTAAAAGGACATCCTCAAAGGGGCCAAACAGCCCTGGCAAGAGTATGAACAAAGCCTCTGGTCAGGGTCCTCCTTAGGAGGGTTGGATGGTAAAAATTGTGCTTTAGACCTCAATACTAAGATCTTAAATCTAATAATTTTAGTTGGATCTGCAAATTAATATGTTTAGTCAGTGGCCTCTAGGGAACGTCAGCAGGGAGTCCTTGGTACCAGCACTGCTATCATCACATTTGTAAGTTGTAAGAGTATATCCTGTTGGAGGAATGATGGGATGAGTAATTTATAGCTAAATATAAAAGTAAACAGTCTTTGAACAGAAGCCCCAAGAAGTATGATGCCCATGCCTAGTTTAGACCTGTCCTGGAAAGAACAAAATAGTCAACAATCTGTTGCTATTTATTCAAGTGAATTGCCAACACAGAAAGTGTGGAAAAGAAAAGTAGCTACAAACAAACTATGTGAAGCTGTTAACACCGTCTTTTTAGGAGCCTTGTTTTTGTTAATGTCTCCAAAAATTCAATATTTAAACAGTTCTATATTAAGATATCTCATTATGTTGTTGATTTTGCAGGGAACTGTGTGAAGGGCTGACAAGCTCAAGCACAATAAAAGATGTACTGGAGCAGCTTATGAAGGAATATCAAGTAATGAGAAGCTCGGATGTTGGCATGACATATCAATTCGTCAACTGTAAGCAAAATAAGCAATATTCTATAATGTTTTAACTCAATATGAATACAGTAAGCAATATATAAGTCAGGTACTCAATGTGTAGGTCAGCATTAACACACCTTACACAGACAAAACATACCTTGCTTTTTTGTAAATAATTTATTGTATTGCATTATGTTGTATGTTAGGTGATAATGAACCTTGATGGCCCACTGAAGTAATAAATTGAAGGCTTGTCATCCCAAATTCAGCATCAGTGACCAAAAAATTGAAATTGAGTTTTTAATATATTCTTATTCTTACTATTGCCAAAGTTACAATGTGTTTTGGTTTTTCTGTACTTAAGTATACAATAATGCTACATTCTTTTGCTAATTACTCAGTTTAAAAATTAGCAATAGTATGTTAGTTTTGGAATGGCAACCCTCAATTATCTATATTATAGTTATGGTATAAATTTCAAAGCCTAAGATCACAATGCAAAAAAAATGGTCCTCAATAAACATATGTGATTCAAAACTTACCTGTCTGAAAAGCGGTAACAACATAGATCATCAAAGTCTCCATCTCCCGATGTGAATATCAGCCGTATTTCAGATTGAGGAAAATATAATGACCATTATTTTTCACCAGAGCAGCTGTCTCGCTAGCACATGCTAATGTTGGCATACACAAGGTCTGCATCTACATTCCTTAGCTGTTTCTTAGTAGTCAGTTGTTTTGATGTACTATTTACATACTACGTACGACAACGGTACTAATAAATAAGTGTCTGGACTGTTATTCCAAGTCAAACATTTAGATGTGTGGTGTGACTCACTATAATTGAATCGCCAGTTCTAAATGCACAGTGGTGTAATTTGAGATAGATATATGGAAATTCTGTTTCTGCTGGAAATAAATGATATCTTTACGGCAAACACTTACACTACACTTCTAAAATATACTTAAGCATTAAAATGGGAAAAATTGATATGTTTTACAAAAAAATCTTGGCAGTGGTTAGTACCATACACTTTTAAATCAGTGTGGTAAGAACATACAGAAATTTAAAGATATGTTTTAAGAAACTAATGTATAGGGCCTAAAGATGGGAATAAACCAAAGCTTCAGTAGAAATATAAATCAAGATTATGAACAACCCTATTAAAGGTAGAACCTGCACTACACATTTTCTATTTGTAGACTTAGGGCCTCTGTCAAAGTAGTCAACATGATTACAGTTATCAGGTGTTTCAATAAAAAGGAGAGTTTGAAGAAATAACTTGGTAACTGGAGATTTAAAAAGTGGAAAAAAAAAAGGTGGGAAAAAGGGTGTTCTTTATAAAATATTATTTTCATTATAAAAAGAATGATCATTATTTTGTTTTCTTTGTAGGTGAGGAGACGATTGTGTCCTGCCTTTGGTTTGACATGTGGGCAGTTCATGAGTTTGAAACGAAAAATGGAATTGCCGCATTATTTGAGTAAGTGTCTGCACTTAATACTGCATTGACTAACGTGATTCTATGAAGAACGCAATGCTACGATGCGCGCACAATGGATCATTTTTAATGATGATCTGTTCAGACCGACAATCAGCAAACTGTGTCTCGTCGTCTAGCGCTCACAGGGAATGACTGTCGTCTGACGCAGTGAGTGCCGAGCTTAAAACAATCTAAAGCCATATATAGTCATGTTGTGCCTATATATGGTCATGATATGCCTATATATGGTCATGATGTGATGTCATCATGACCATATTTAGGCATGTCACAAATTTTTTGTCCTTAGGACCACAATATGCCAAACTTCATATGCTCCATATTAGGTTTATGTGAAATTATATTTCTTAATTTCATTCATTATTTTGTAAGGTAAGTTTATGTTCCCCATCATTGCACTGTTCCCACGTGCCTGTCACTGCACCGTTCTCCCGCGCCTGTTGCTGCACTATTTCTCTGCGCTTGCCGCTGCACTTTCCCCCGTGCCCGCCGCTGCACTGTTTCCCCATGCCCGCCTCTACGCTGTTCCCCTGTTCTCGCTGCTGCACTCTTCCTCCGTGCCTGCTGCTATACTGTTCCCCTGTCCTAGCACTGTGCCCACTAATGCACTGCATTCCATGTGGGTCACCATCCTAATTTACCTTGTTAATTTTCAAACCAGGATCATATTACATTATATTTTTATATTTTTGTAGTAAAGATAATGGACCAGACTACTTGATGATAGCAAGCAAATGTGGCTATACTCATATCTATCCTAACTGGTAAGTGTGTTTTTCAATTTTTATTTTTTAATGAGGGAAAAAAAAATTACACTTAAACCTTTGGTCAGGTGTGCAATAATGGCCAGTGTGCATGTTAAAAAAAATGAAGCACACTGTGGAAAAGAGTAGGGGATTGTCTCTCAGTGTTCACTTCCCACTACACCAACAGAGGGACCCCACTAGAAGTACTTAAGTCTTCAGACTTTTGTGGATTTTCCTTGATGCTCATTCCGAATAAATTTAATCCATCTGCCAAAAAAAAAAAATTTAAAAAATAAAATATAAATAACTAAATAAATATTAAATAAAATGAAATAAAATAATTAATTAAATAAATAATTAAAAAAAATAATTAAATAAATAAATTAAATAAATATATAAACAAATGAATAAATTTGTCATCATATATGACGAATAAATTTATTGAGATTGATTGATTGAGGAATATTTATTTTCTAACCAACAGGTTATGGTTTTTTGGCATGTATTTCCCACTGCTTTAATTTTTTTTTAAATTAAAGAAAATCTGAATTAAGTAAATAAATAAAATATGCAGAAAAATCTGCCATTTGAAAATGAAAAATGGTGCAAATTAATAAATTGTAAAATGAGGCATGTCGTAGCAAAATGATTAAGTTGTCGCACAGGCCAGTATTGAGTAAATGAGCTATCAAATATGGGAGCTCAAAAAATTGCCTAAAAATCCAAATTTGTTTTTCATTATAGATCAAAAGTTTAATGTCTTATTAATCATGTACCAA
>NW_022705247.1:269205-295742 GCF_011630105.1 Anneissia japonica
ATGTTTTTTTGTGTGAAAAGTCTATCTTATTAGCCATTCCCAATTATTTCTTCAAACATCTCCTTGGTTTAAAAACTGTTTTCTGTATCTCCTTCAAGGTTACAGTATTTATTTTTAAATGAGCAGTTTAATTTCTTTCTGTATTTTGACATTCACAGAACATTCAGCAGAACCTAGATAATTTTATATCAAATTATATCTTGTTTTATTCAACTTTAGATAACTATAGGGATGACAGCGGAGATTCTTTCCTAGTAACAATAAGCAGTGCTATACGAGTACGTCAGGTTATCCCAGCAGGTTAGTATTCCATTCAAACTATAACAGATTTTTCTTAAATTCCTTCAATGGTCAAAGATTACCAATAGTGAATTAATCACTGTATATTAGATAGGTGGCAATCCCTCACTTTACAAACATATACACATAATGCATACTGCATTAAAACTAAGACGTATAACTTAAGACTTATAGAGTAGAGTTTATTTGTTTTGAAAATAAATCCTATAATCTAAAAGGATTTGAACTATTTCTTAACATTTTTTTTTTGTAAGAGTGTACAGTAACTTTAGTATGTCTGATTTATGATACAGTAATAAAACAGTACAGTACATTTCTTTGCATCATTTGTATTCTTTTTAACCTATTAGTTATGTCCATCTATCTGAGGAATGAAGTATTTGAGGACACCATCCGGTTATCTGTAAGTGCACGTCTATTAATTTTTGATGCATTTTCTAAAACTTGTACTTATTGTGGGATAGGAATGGGCCAATGTAGGGAGGATCAAAGTATAGTGGTGTAAGGAAGGGTTAGGAGAAGGCATGGGGGAGTGAACAGTCATAATGGCAGGACCATATTAGGGTAAGGAATGGCAGAACAATTGTATTCCAAGTGTTTTATTGAAAATCATTACTTCTATCAATTTTCTAATTTACATTTCTATATATTTTATGTTGTAACTGTATTCACTGCTTTTCAGCCTTGGAAAAGGTTTTATTTTTGTAAGAGAAACTTGCCATTTACTGAATAATTTTTTTTTTTTTTTTTTCGACAGAAGGACTACTGTACAGATAAGGTATGTGCACAGAAGTTCTTCAGTTACAGTATCTGACATTTTTAATAATTTTTATATCTTTAAAAGTTTGCTCACACTATTAGTGATTGGGATTAATAATGTGGAGGGGATAGAGGCCTTGGCATATGCATTATACTGTATACTAGAAAAATATTATATAACACTTATTATTATCATTATATTTATTCGGTATCAATATATATAAAAACATACAATTTACAAATAAGACAAACGCCTATAAGCACCCGGGGTTTTTTTTTGTTGTTTTTTTTTCATTCGAATACTTGAGCGCCCCCCCCCCCCCTCTGCTTAAAAAAATGTTTTTATTGTAAATAACACTAATGGAAGCAATATCATTCTGAACACATTCTATTAATGGTCTACTCCAGTACAATTTTTAACCTAGTGGGATCAATAGCATTTATGATTCTTGCAATAACACAATTTGATGGTAATTATGTGTTGTAGTACTACATTTACTGTGAAATCAGGGTTGTGTATTTGAGTATATACATATTCATTTTATGCAAAAAAAAAAAAAAAATTCACCTCCATCGAATAAATTCCTCCCTTGAATAAACGCCCCTCAAAAACCATTTCAACAATAATCGTCTCTGGGTGTTTATTCAAATAAATATGGTATGTTTATTTTTATGCCTATATGGTTGTATTTTCTTCTCGAAGGATTTTTTTTTTAGTAGGCCTACGTCTCAATTAAATTTATTAAAGTTTCCCCAATAACGGCAGTCATCTGTATGTATATTTATTTTAACTTCAGTCATTGAAATTTTAGAATGTAATGCGAATTACCGAATCAGCAGTGGAGGCCTGAAGCATTGAGAAGAGGAGCAAACCAACCATTGGCATTAGAAGACATGTTCATGCCCTAATCGCAAACTTGTTTCATTGATTGAAAAACAAATACAAAGTGCTTATTTTTTAATTTTTACAGAGGATCATTTGTTACCTTGTGGATGATGGTGGATTTCTCATTTCCAGTAACCTCGATTCAACCACTAATGTAGGTCACCATTTTAAAAGATTATGCATTACCCTCTTTTTAACTGTCTATGTTTCTCTGTGTGTGTCCATTAGAAAGATTACGCAAAAACTAAGGAATGGATCATCATAAAATTTAATAGAATAGTACATACAGTAATAATCTAAGAAAGAGTTGGTTAATGTTTGAGAAAGGGTCAAAGGACAAGATCAAGGTCAAGGAAATTTTTTCTCCCCTTGAACTTACCCTCAAGCATAAAAGAAAATAATGAAATCGGCCATACATGGTCTGCATATTGTTCAGTCTCCAGGCATAGGGCGAGGGTCTATTGAGTGACAGCAGTTAGACCAAAAATAAAAATTTTTGTGTTGACCACGTTTTGAGAAAATCCAAAAAATGAGTAGTTCGGTAGGAAAACTTTTTGGTTTTTTTTTACAACAAAATATGTGTTTACGCTTAAAAAGTAGAAAATAGACAAATAATACAGCAATTTTGAATTTGCATCGTGTACCATCGAGCAATCTAGGCTAGCCTTGGCCCCATAGCCTCACCAAGGCTATTTCAGCCTTATTTTCTCAAGAAAAAGTTGTTCTTGTCAAAAAACAAATAAATAAATAAAATGCCAACCCTAAATTTCATAAAATTTGGGTCGGTCGGGCATGGCCAACACATTTTTTTTTTGGCCTTATGAGAAAACATTATTATATTATATATAACATAAAAAGTAATATGATTTTTTCCAATTTAGGTTGGTCGATTTTTTGGAATGTTTGAGGGAGACATAATGAGGCAGCTAACCAGTAGTGGAATTTATGACAAGTAAGTTGATTTTTTAAATTATTTATTTTGATTATTTGTTTTTTGTCCAATTCATGATAAAATATTTTTCTGACCTACAGTATTTAATGCATATATAATACAATTTTTGGAGTAGATCCTAAATCAGCCAGTAGTTATTTTGCTTTAACTTTTGCGGATTTTTGCATATTTCATTTTTAGAGAAGAGCTGTATGATTTCCAAGCTTCCTGCGAAAGTGAGGAAACTATTTTCAGTTTTGGTGTGAAATCATTCTATGTAGTAAGTTTATCATTACCACCATTATTATTATCACCACCATCATTAATGTCATCATATACAGCTAGCTAAATTCTGTTATACTGACTTATTTACTGTAATTTGACCAATATCCACTAATATATTATTGTTAATATTATTACTATTATTATTATTATTATTATTATTATTATTATTATTATTATTAGTATCATTATTGTTATTATTATTGTTATTTTGTTACTAAAACCTGCCCTTAAGGGGGAAATTATACAATGGAAAAGTAGAGAACAATTGAAAAAACAACATTAAAGGGACTTTAATTTAGGGAGAAAGAGAAACAAAAGAAATTTCCATTAAGTCCAATTTAGTACTAGATATTCAAGACTCCTATATATTCCATTGATTGATGGTCCTTGAATGCATAACTTTAATTATATTTTTCTTCCACAGCCTACTATAGCAGAATTCATTAACTTCAACTGGTTTGTGACAAGTGCTTCATGGTAAGACTTAAGAGTGCTTCAGTATCATGGGTACATTTGTAGGATTGGGGGCAGTTAATATCAACATGTTAAGCTCGCTATTCAAAATTACAATTTAATTCACTTTCGAATGCAAATATTTTATTTTAAAAATGTGTAGTAAAATACATATAGAATAGTTCCATTCACTTTGCGGCAGTGTTTGCCACAATGGTTGCTGCTTCATGTAGGCCTTTAATCTATTGATTTGTTTTAATTGTTTTCGTATGTTATTGTACTTTAGGCAAGAAATCTTTTATATACCTTGTTTCGCAAACTATTTTTTTAAATATCGTCAGAGGAAGGTAGAAAAAAATATAATTAAAATTTTGTTTTTTTATTTGGCAAGTGGTATTGCCAAATCGTAAATTCACTGTTCCCTGGGTTTTGCCAAAATCAGCCAGACTGGGAAGTGGGGAAGTAAAAATAAAATTTTATTTGTGAAATGTAAACAGTGTGGTAATGAAATGGTTAAATGCTTTACATTTATATAATTAGGAAAAAATATACATATTTTATTTTTGGAGATTTCAAAGTAGCAGTGGGCATAATGAAAATAAAGATAAACTTATATTTTTTCTGAAATTTCCAGCGCTAAATTGGCCAAAATAAAATTTTTATTGGAAGTCATCATTATGTGCAGGTGGCAGGTTCACTCAAGGTATAAAGAAAGTCTCGCCTTAGTAATTGTATCAAGAAGTGAGGCATGCCATTCCAGAACCAGCATACTGTCAATATATCTTAAACTGAGTAATTAAAATAAGTATTGTATATTTTATTACAGAGAGGCCATAGTGCTTTTACTCTTAACTTTGGCATTCGTCGATTCCAATAAGTGACACATAATTTTAAAATATTTCAAATTAATTTTGTTAATCTGAGTTAAAAATTATTTTGGGAAATAAAAGTAAAATTATTACCTTTAAACTTTGATGTTTCGCCTGTGATACCAAATTGGCTTAACCATGAATGTCAGTTCATGGACCGATGACCTGAACAGGGTTACCTCGGTTCAGTCGCTGGACAGTGTATGTCATAATCGATGGAATTCCCCAGATGGGCTTGGCGGCAAAGTCAATTTTCTTGTTTTGTTTTAATGATGCTGGTTTTGGCATGAATTACGGTACAGGGGGTGTTTATCCCTCTCTCGATAATAACCATCTTAAGCATCCTTCAATAATCAGTATTCATATTTTTTCAGGTCGTTTGTCAAGCAGATTTTTTATCAAATTTTGACTGGGGACTTCAGCATTTTCACAGGTGAGGCTTGTATACACCATTTTATCTGGTCTATTTTGAAACAACGCCACTAACGTCTTGCAAATCCTCAGTGGGGGACATCAAACACCTTGTTGGTTGCAAATTTCTATTTTCCAGACACATCTTCCTTTTGAGTACTTCTACAACCAAAAGCAGTGCAGATTTTATGCACCCTTATTTTCTTTTTTTTTTTGTTGTGGCATTTTGTTTAGCCTAGGGCCTAGGATTACTCACTACAACAAGAAGGTAGTTCACTTGTCACAGCGCAGATAAATACTGGTAAATACATAGAGTGAAAATCTGGTTTATCCTAAACACGTAGACTGTCGCACCATTTTTTAGGTTCCTTCCCGCCAGAACAATTTTACATGTACAAACATGCTTTTTCGAAATTTTATCTAGTCATATATCATCAAAATGATGTGTCTGAAATTAGGAGACGAGTAAACTCACCTCCGGCACTGGGGCAGCATTTTTTTATATTGTCTCTGCCTAGTGCGAGTTTTCTTGTCCGTTTTTTGCATGGGTTGGTATATGTTCAGAGGGCACCCCCCCCCCCCTCTTGAGCAATGGAGTGTACTGCCGGCAACATAACACATCAAACACACTGTTATTTGTACGTTATCATCTAGGTGTATCTTCCCCCAACTACCAGCCGTTAAGTGTGTGGTTCTACACAATAAATGCTAAAATGTTACCCCTATATTTACAAGTATCTCTAGCGCCCTCAGCAACACCCTGTGGGAGGAATACATTTTTCTCTCGCAGTGAAACTTGTTTGTGTCTTTGCTTATATGTTCTATTCTTGTCGTATTTAAAACAGTGTTTGGTCAAGAAGTAACAACCGAGTCAAAGGAGGGAGAAGAGCCCAACATAGAAAAACCACCAGGGAACGAGAGTTGCATAAAGAAACAAAGGCTGTGGCATTTTGGAAATCTGCAATCAGCTGAAGGCAATGTTACAAAAATAAATTGTATAAGGTATGTGTAACAGAGCTTATATGATGTATTAGTAATAGTAATGGTAATGGTTTGGGACTTGTAAAGCGCATACTACATGGTCTCTATGCACTATAAGTTACACAAAAGAAACAAACCAAAAACTAAATCCTAAAGTCTAACCAAGCGACCTAAAAATAAAAAAAATCAGAAACAGACTATCGCAGGGAAACCAACATCACCGCACCGTTTTCCTGCAATTTGAGACCACTGGCAAGCAGTGGTTTGCAGCTGGTGTTAGTGGTGTCTATATTGTTATATAATTGTAATATCTTGTTGACTTCTAAAGCTATCATGAGGAAAATCGATAATTGCATATACTGCTTTGGTATTTGCTGTTGTTGATTTGTGAGCTTCAATTCTGATTGACTTCTATATATTTCTAAACACAGGAATTGGAAAGCAGCTAGGCTGGATCTGGATTCTAGTGATCTTAAACCTACAAACCTTCTGTTAGTCGTAGTGGACGCCCCCGATAACTCTACCTACTGCCCATCGAGAGCATTGAGTCAAGAGCCTGAGAAAGATTATATCCTTTGCACTGTTGAGCTCTGCCCACACTATCAATTTTTATGAGAGAACTGTGAGAGTGCATATATATTTGCATGGTCATAATTATACCCAAATATGGGCATATCACATTTATTTTTCACATTAAATTTGATAATGGGGACACAGCCTAATAAAAGATATTTTATTTTATTTTTCTATTCATTTACTTCTTTACACTTGGTAACCTGATCAGTGTAAATTTCTGTTTGGTTATCCATTATGCACTTGTCAATTGTATTCCGGACACGCGACTAGCAGGGACTTTGCACAAGCCTCAGCTACCTCCTGGTAATATCCTTATGTAAATCCCCGGTAGGGATATGTTTCTCCAATGCATTTTCGGATGCAAGCCTTCCTTCTAATAGTTCCAGTCAAGTTCCCACTATTGCCCGGGGCCAGACACACTTGACAAGTGCATTACATATGTGTATATTTTATTTAATAATGGGTAGTGATATTATAATATTAAATAATAATTATTATTCTCCTAATAATTATTGAAGAAAGTCAACTCAACTCAATCAATAGTTCTTTTCCAAACTTCGGAAGTGGTAAACTGTAATCATTTATCGTCACTATTATTATCAAAAATTATAGGTGTGGCAATAAAAGTATTTTATTATTTTATTAATAATAATTAGCCAATCTTTTTGTGTGTGTGTCATGTTGATCCTTGACCCCAATATACCAGGACCGAAACCGGAAGATGAGGCCAAGAATCCGAGGTATCGAAGGCGGCCAAAAAGCTGTTTTTATACTCATCCAGGTGTAAGTGTGCAGACCTTAATTATGTGCTTTCATACACATGCCAGTTTTAATTATGTTGTACACATACACCAGATCAGGGGCCCATTCATTAATTCTTTTTTAAATGGGAGAATAGAAAAGGAGAGCTTTTTCTAGCCACTTAGAGGTGCCCAAAGCATAAGATTTTGTGCCTTGGATGCAACAATGGTGGGGCTTGGGTTGTTTGGACCCTCCATCTGTAAAATTCCAACCCTAGGCCCCTCTACTGTAGTTCAAATTTCTGGACACACCACTGTGAACTTCCCTAGGTCATAGACCAAAATACATGCAGTTAAACATAAAATAGCTATATATTAATATTAACTTTCTACTAGAGTATTAGACTGAAATAAAAAACTGAAGGTAATGAATTATCTGTAGTCTTGATTCTAAGAGAAGCTTTCGATTTGCTCGATGACATAAAACTAGAACGGGTCCATTCATCCCTAGAACGGGTCCATTCATCCGTGACCTTCCTGTATTCTCTGCACAATGTAGATTCATGCCAAATTACGTCTTACAACCCAGGCGACAGTGAGAACTAGACGCATGCACATGCACAGTTGACTTTTTTGTTATGTCATGTTTTTGGGTCCTACCGTCATTGTGCAATCGAAAGATTCTTATTATGAGTCAGTACAACTCAAATTTATGTCGCCAAAACATTCACACAAGTTAAAGAAAGAACATAAAGAAAGTACTTGTGGTGGTCATTTCTACAAACATTGGCAGTATATTTGCTTAAATTAGTCCTGGTAAAAAAGTCCTAATTTCACACTTCTTAACATATATAGTTTTAATTTAATCAACACAGTAAATACATATTCTAAAACAGACCTTTCTCTAGAAGCATTCGATTAACATTTCAACATGTCATTTCCATGCAAACTAATTCTGAACTATTGATTCTATACATCATTTAGTATTTTTTTTTTTTTTTATTTCCTTTGCAGGAGCAGCATATTTGCAGTGGGGCAATAATTGTAGGACCCTTGTTGTGGTTATTAGTTGCAGTTCAAATGCTGTTGATATTCCACCAGTGGGTTTGACAATATGTAGAATACTGAGACTATTCAATGGTGGAAACATAAGAGAAATCGACAATGCGGTGGTGGAATCACAAGAGTTATATCAAATTATCGATGGAACTGTTTCCAAAATTAATGTTGTTATTATCCCTTTGTAGGAGCAGACACATATTTAGGGGTACTAATTATAGGACCTTTATTTTGGTTATTTTTTTGCTTTCCAAACACTGTTGGTATCTTAGAGATGGGTTTGACAATTAGCAGAAAAGAAAGATAATTATTAATAAAAACCCAAAATTGACTGAGACGATTTGGTTGTGGAAACCCAGGTGTTGTATCAAAAAATCAATAGAACAATTTCCGATTATGGTTGTCTGCATCGGAAAAATTTTAAGTATTTGACATTTAGGTATTATTTGCAATTTTGTAAGTTTGATTTATATTTGATATTGTTTGCAAATGATAATTTGAATATAAAATCTCCTTTATATTTTTTTAGTTATTTATTAGAAAGTTATTGATGATGATTTACTAATACAGTTATTATTCATTTATTATTGTTATAGAGTTATAATAAGAATACTAGAGAATTTGTGTGTGCTCAACAAGATGGCTGCTTTGGATCCAGCCAATCGAAATATGGCTATTAAAGCATCTTTTTCAGTGGCACCCTCAATTTACATGAAAGTTTTGAGTAGGACTACAGCTAAGTTACCTGTACTGTGTGTTTAAAACTTGAGCAAACACGATTTCGATTTTCATTCCTCAGTACTTTATTTTTAAATCTCCATTCCACTCTGCCTTTTCCTAGCTAGGCTAGTATAATAATTTCATAATATTCTTATTAATAACAATAATAATAATAATTCTGTAATAATAATAATAGATGGAAAGATTTATATAGCACAAGTAAACATGTTCTTATGTGCTCGACAATAGGTAAGAAGACAACGAAAAAAAGTTGCTAAATTAAAAAGCAAGGTAAAAAACAAAAAACACCAAGCTAGCACCTAAACCGAAGTATGGGGTGACACCGCCCAACCGAATGAATAATAATGATTAACAAAATAATAGTTAGTCCGAGGTCATATTTATGGTTGTGATATGTACACTACACATGGGACTTTTCCTTTGAGCCATCTTGTTGAGTACACATACAAAACTCTGCATTGCTTCATCACATTGTTAGCACTATAGTTGTTATAATACTCTAAATGTAATAATAATTGCGATCTTGTATCAACAAGGAAAATGCTACACTTACTATTTATAGAGGTCAGTATTTGTATTTGATTTTAACATCAATAGGACTAAAACCTTTTAAAATCGATCAAGTGTTTTTAAATGTTTTGCTTTTAACCAACTTTAGAGGACAGAACATGTAAAATTGTTCGTGTCTTTAAAAAGTGATGAAAGGTATGGTACAAAACACATTTTGCTTTTACATTACTTATGTTAAGTGCATTTATTAATAGAATTGGAAATCGGATATTTTTCTTTGTATCAGACCACCTGTAGATAGCAACAAAAAAAAAGACATAATGAATTTAAAGCTGTTAAAATATAAAATCTGTAACCAATCACTGTATTTTTCATGTAACAGACAGTGAATGTGTAAAATTATTAAAATCATCTACTAATTAAAAATACAAAAATATTTATGCGAAAATCACATTAATTGTATCTATAAGCCTTTGTATATAAACTCAATTATCAATTGGTTAAAGTGTTTCTATAGGAAAATCAATTTTTCCAATGGGAGAAGCTCTAATTAAGGATGTTTATGAACATGTAAATTGATTACATTTAGAAAACATTGATTGTGTAATCAGCAACTATGTTTGTAGCCTTTCTTGTTCAACTACCGAAATGTTTGTTTTCTCATTTGATGTGGGAAAGATTTGAAATGTGGGAGAAATTTGTGCAACATTTCTGTAAACACATCAGCATTGATACTGAATTGAAAGTTGCTTGCAGTGTTATGGATTTAATTTAGATTTGATAACTAAAGAAGATATGACTCCTTTTTGTCACACTGATGGATAATGCACTTAAAGACATACTGTGAATTGTAAAATGAAAATAACAAAATTGTAGCGTGCATCGAGTCTTTTTTCAGCATTTAAAAATTAACTCTGAAAAAATTGGTGCTTTACTAAAAAATGTTATGTAAGATAAGCTTTACATTACTTTGTCTACAAAAGAAACATTTTAAGTGTACTTATTTATTTGCTAAAGCTACTTGGTTTTAATTTTTGATTCAATACCTAGGAAACACTGTTGTGTGTTATTGTATTTTTCATCAGTCAATGAGTAGAACTAATACCATGCAACCAATTTAATTTAATCTCAATTATTGTAGAACACAAAATAAAAAAAAAATATATAATTATGTAGGTGTTCACTTTTTGTCAGTGATTTTATAAGCACCAGTAATTGAAGACACTTTGGGTGGTAATAAAAGTGATTTGATGGGTTGATCACTGTAAAATTCACACTATACCACACAGACATATCAGTTTTTCTTTAAAACCATTTTAGAATAGGATTTTGATATCTAATTTTCTAAGTCTACTATTCGATTTATTATTGTACATTGTATCAGAGTAAAGAGAACCAAGCATTTAACAGTGTAATAATAAAGCTGGTTTACTTATTATTATAAAGGGTATTTTTCTGTCATTGTTCTTTCTATATTATCCATCCAAGGATCTGAGAGAAAACAGCCATTTTCTTGAGAGTTTTTTAAACGTGAAGGCGATCAATAATTTTTATTTGTGTCAGTTAATGGGAACCAATATCGTAATGGTTGGTATGAAAGGCTAGTTATTTGAACATTGTGCGAAACGCACCACGTTTGCCGTTGGAAAAATGCATTTGTTTTAAGCACAATGCGTTTTCATCTAAAAGCTCCCAGTTTGCAGCCGGTACTGCAATTGTCATGTGAAGTGGAATTCCGATTTACTCTAAATATTTGTCATCAGAAACCAATTACTTTTTCAACTTTAGATAAATAATATGTAGATATTCAGTATAAAGTAATGTGATAAAGTATATATAAAATTTTTCTCTTGAATTTGCCTTTTTTATATTGATGCTACTATATAAAATTAAGATATTTATTCATATTTAACTTGAGAATATGCAGTGTATATACGAAAGGATTTAATGATATATTGCAAACATGCACTGTTTGGAAAAACAGGTTTATAATGTGGTTTTTTTTTTTTTTTATCATTTTTAAAGTATGAATAGTCGTTTTGCTTTGGTTTAAACTAACTTGATTTATTTAGATATGTGTATCTGTTATTTTGAGTATGATGAAGTTAATGGAAACATGTTAAGATTAATATATTTAAATTTTTCTATCAGTTGGCTAATTGCTTTAACTTCTGGTAGTTTACCTTGCCATCATACTGATATTTATTATAACGCTTTCTAAATCACAACTTAAATCTTGAATGTAAATTTACTGACTTAGCTCTGCCTATTTCAAAGTGCATAGATAACGAGCAGATAGATAACTTGCACTATAGTTAAAATGTAAAACCAACTGATAATTTTTCCATAAAAATAGAGAAAATTTATACAATTTGCATATAATCTCTCGATTTAATTGTGATTTGGAATACTGTCTATTGCAGTACCTTAAGAAAATATTGAAAATGATAGATTTACAAGATATAAACTTAAAATTAGTTGCATAGTGTATAATGTTGACTGTGTGCAATTGGCTACATAGAAATATTTTAAGTACAGTATTCCAACTTGTAATATACAGTAATAATTTTGAAACTTATAACTTACATATAAGTTCTGAAAGTTTCTTTTATATATAGATATACATTTATTGGCATTGACAATCGTCTGTGGATATTACAATCATTTTTGCAATTGTCACTTATATCACCTGTTAATATTAAAGGTATTGTACTAACAACACAACATTAGGATATGAAACAATGCTATTTTCAATATATTTGCTGGTTAATTCTTGAGGATTTCCTCAAAAACATTTCTTGGAATCTGATATAATCAAGTAAATAAGACATGGGTTACTGTCTTGTTTATCCATTTACTAAAGGCCTATTTACATAAAGCATGACAATGGTTTGACAGCATCAAAAACATTCTGTTGTGCAATACGACAAAAACTGTCGTGCACGTAACATTCACGGTTTGTTTGGCCATGGAGGAATTAGTAAACTAATTCCTCCATGGTTTGGCTGTCTACCTGCTGAACTTGTTGCGCCACAGTTGCCGAAAATGTTAAGTTGCTCTGTCGATGTCATGGGTTGCAGTAGCATGCCACTTTTGTGCTCTCGATATAAACATGGTATTATTATGGAGGTATTATTATCGCTAATACTTCTGTGGTAAAAATAAGGCGTTATACGTCGGTGGGTTATACCATTAATTATCGTTTATATAAACCAGTATTGTCATAGTTCATTGTAGATCCAACATTTCAAAGCAGTGTTCTTATCAGTGTACGTACGCTATACTAATACGTATGTATATCTAAAATCAAGGATGTTTTCAACAAACACAACATGTAATTTGGGAACATTAACAACGTAGTGGTTTAATTATGTCAAAAAACAACTTTAACAAAACTTAGCTGTTAATTCAGAAGTTACGTTAAAAATACGTATTTGTTGCTCTAAGAAATTAGAACCTAACGGTAAATTTTATTATAAGTTATTATAACGTAAAATTGTTGCTTGGAAGGAGGTATACCAGAGCTGCAAAAATGTATCATTCAAAGTTTAAATCAAGGGATGCTCCCTGTTTGTGGTTACGATTTAAATGAATAGATCCGAGTTTTGGTATTATTGCTGTTATTAATATTATTGTTGTTGTAAATGTGGACATCGATAGATCTTGGGCATTATAAATCCCCAAGGATAAATGGCATTGGACACATGTGTTCCGATTGGCATCAAGCTTATTTACAATAAAGTTGGAAAAAGTCATCTTCAAATGAGCGTTTGGTACTACAAGCCCATGACGCTAGATATGTGATGGAACTAGATATGTGATGGAACTTGATATGAAAAGGACGTTTCTCAATCTCAGAAAGCTCACACAATTGATATATGCAAAACTTATTCGTATATTTGATGTTTTAAGTGTTATAAAATATCTAAAGAGCTAAGTGTTAAGCTTTCAAGATTGTTTTTTTTTTTTAGTCTACATATGACTGTCTTGTGGAGACTCAAATCCCTGCAGTAAAATTCAATATAGTTTAATCTCATTAAGTCTAAATAAAAAACATCAACTTCTGGTAAAAGTATAATGGTCATGTATCAATTATGTATTTCATTTCCTACATATTTTTTTTTATAACAAATGTTAAGTGTCAACGTGACTTGTACTTGTTAATATGATTGGTATTTGAATCAGCCTACACCTAAACGCACCACGAAAGTTAATTGTGGTGAACTGTTAACGGGTAAAGAATTAGTTTTGTGTACTATTTTGTGATTTCTCTTTTCTCACACAAAGTGGATGAATAAAGCAGTATGATGTATTTATGACACGTATCGATTGTTTTATTCAATTTTGATATAATCGTATAATTTATAAAGGTGGCACACACTTCCATTATTCTGATTTGGAAAAGTGTAATTTATAGTTGAAATACGTTTTATAAATGCTCAGCAGCTGAACAGTTCTTTAGGCGAGCCTTAATTAGGTCGTGTCCCATAGTTTGAATACTAAGAATTTAACAACTAATACTTTAAAGTATATAATTATTAATGCAGTGTCTGTCAGTTGAAGAAAAAGACATAATTTTATTGAAAGCTTTACACACATCCTGTTCATAATCTCACAATTGACCTGTTTGGAGGGGTAATCAAACAAGTAACCATTCTGAACGTGTTATATGGTCTGGAAAATTTAATCGCAGATATCTTAGTTTTCTATAGAGATATCTTAGTTTTATGAAATAGAAATATCTTTAATAAAAAGAGATATCTCTACTTAAATCCAGTTACAGTACTATTTTAAAATAGAGATATCTTGTTTTTTTTGACTAAAAAAAAATCCTATTAACAGGGATATCTGCTAATAGAAATATCTTAGTTTTAAATACAGATATTTTATAATACTATTGCCATTTATTGACATCATCATAACGATCATTATACAGTCAAACAAAAATTACATAAAAAAGTGAGATATCTTAGTCTTAACTAGATATCGTAGTTAAAACTAAATGTCTATTTGCTATTAAATTACAATAACAATAATACAAGTAACTTTTATTGACATCATCATAACAATCATGATGCAGTCAAACAAGACAAATTACAAAAACAGAAAAAAATATTTCAATTCGTCTTTGATGAAGTTCTTTTTGAATTGAAAAATAAGCATCACACCATTCCATTAATGCCAACAACTGATGGATCACTCATTTTAAGACGACCAACGATGGTTCTTGTAAAATTCCTAGATTTGACAGCGCAACAAAGATAGGTCATTTTTTTACACAGATCTCGTTTTTCGATACGCAGTCAACTAACGCCAACTTAATGGTAATGACTACTGGAATCTCGATAGAACTTTACACAGAACGTAAGACGCAGATTAATTGTCATCACATGTTATATTGGTATGGCTCAAACAGCTCCATTTCTTTGCTTGCTTTCCTCTTTCATGTGTCGCGCTATACGATTTCGGTATTGCTGTGGATGTTATACCGAGTGTACGTCATCAGCTCTACTCACGCTTCACTGACCATCTTCAGTAGGCGGGGCTTATACGAATATTTTTAATACTAATTTTTAATATTTATAAACGAAAAAATAAGAATTTTATTACTACTCCTTTGATAAACATATGCAATACTTCAATTATCAGCAACTCAAAATGCATCATTTTAATTGGTCTTTAACTATCATCAACCAAACTAACACTTGCTATACCATACTGTACCTCCATGGCTATACCAGTGATTCAGTTTGATTTGTTTTTCTTCTGAAGACCTTAATTGTTGTTTTGCCAAAATAGTCCCAATTAACAATAAGTTGGTGGAGGTGCACGTACTGGTACTACCAGGGAGTTGTGGTGCTACACAAACATATACGGTACAGTGAGTCAAATTGGATTGACGAAGGTATGCAAGTTATGAAAAGCACTGGTCATGGTGAATTGCCATCACCTATATAATATTGTTAATAACCAATCAACCATAACTGTGCAATAACAGCAAAGTAAACTTAAATTCTTTAAATAAATTTAACATGTCAATGATCTTGTTCATGTGTGCCTGTTGCCAATGTATTCAGAAAGTGATTACTTTTGCCTATAATTACATCATTTCTTACACTTTGGTTTAACTAACATAATATTCTGTACTGTCTTTGGAAAACCTGACAGGTATTGGAGGCGTCATGTAAAATTCAAGTTATTGTTTCATGGTGTTTGAAATGCGGTAAAGGTAAGGGTATGTTCTAGAGTCGTAATGTACTCATGATTTGATGCATTCACAACATATTGACCTGGCTATAAAGCACCGTGAATCAAAATGTGTAATTTGTTGACTGTTTTATTTTTTATTGTACATAATGACGACGTATTAGTGATTTTGAAATTTGTTATTCAAATGTGTGCATAATTTTAAACGTAGAAAATTCTGTATGTAATTGGCACTGCTATTTAGTCAACTTGGCTACATTTTCAGCGAAATTTAAAATAGTAACGTGCGCCAGCTGGGTATACAGTACTTGCTTGTTTCTTTAATATTGACACCACTGACGTTCCGTCGCTGTTGTGGTCATTATTGTTTAGGCATAGTAGCTTTAGAAGCGCGAAATCGGCTTGATTCCACCATTCCTGTTGATGACATAATAAATATCAAAATATTGAATCCCGACACGATGGCGTGCATATCGATACTTGGAGTATGTATAATAATAATAATAATAATAATAATAATAATAATAATAATAATAATAATAATAATAATAATAATAATAATCATAATAATATGCAGAAATTTATAAGGCGCCAATTCCAAAAAACATGATTATCAAAGGCGCATGTGAACAATTAACCCAATTAAAGCGATTTTGTAAACAAAAAAGTTTTTTTGTGGAAAAAGTAGAATTGCTATTAAAAATCCATGAGCTCTAACTGGAAGTATTTAACTATACCACTGGCTTTTGGCACGTCAATTTTTTGAGTCCTTAGGAGAATAGAATTAGCATTCATGGTACTAAAACCTGAATTTATTGCAAATTGGCTGTGGTTTACCTGTATTTTACGGCATCCATTGGAAGCTTTTGCGAGATCAATATGACTTAACTTGTGGACAAACATACACTAATCTTACTAAATCTACCCGCCTTACATCAACCAATCTTTAATCTTGATCTGAACAAGAGAATATATGAGAATATTTTCTACAGATACAGCAATTCAATGCCATGACGAGGCCTGCGAAGATGTATCATTCGGTCTGCCTTACGGTTCTTCTGTCACACTTGATGTTCGACAACATTGCCGCTCAGAGTCTCTGTTCACCAATAGACTTTGCATCTACAGACGATTTTCCAGAATGTACGTTTGGATGTTTTTGCTTTGGAGGAGTAGTACGTTTGCCTGGATATTTTAGTTCTGATGAATCGTCCGATACGGTGTGCCATTATCCTGTTTGTGGCGGTTTTGTTGAATGTGCAAATCCCACAATATCTTGTGGGTGCCCGACCTGTGATGGTCGTAAGTAGATTAATCGTGAACAGTCAAATTCTGTTTTTCGATTTTCTCACGGACAGTATAGCATAAAACATCAAATCTAACTTTACAATAATAATGTTATAGTGTTGTACGTTGTTGAGGTATGGTGATGGTAATGTTGTTGTGGATGTTGATGATGATGCAGATGATAGTAGTGATGATCATGATGAATGTTGTTGATGATGATGGAGGAAGAGGAGGAAGAATAGAGTAGAAATGAAAATGATGATAACGCTGATATTGATAATGATGATGAGGTTGTTGATGATGATTATGAGGAGGAACGAATAATGATAAATATAAATTTAATATCGGATTATGTAGTCCTATATCTTGCAAATAGTATCAGTTAAAAATCACTCAATGATTCACTTAAAATGCAATGGATTTTTTTTTAGTTGTGCTACCGCCATATTTTTTTTTATTGTGATGTAGAGGGGATTTTTAATTAATAGGACAAGATTGTGTCGCTGTAGACGAATACGGGAAAGAAGTTATAATTAATGCGGGACAAGCAGAGGTAGTAGGCTGTGCAATCTGCCAGTGTAATTCAGTAGAGCAGGCTGTGCCTAGTGCCGGATACCCTAGCGGTCGCATTCCAATTGAACAGAGAAGGTACGTATGTCATGGATAAAGAAATTGTTAAAATATATCTGAATTCGTCAACTATGAGGTCACCGTATATTAACTGTTAACTGTCTGAAATAGTTAATTTGAACTGTGCCACTTGTTAATTATTTATATTTTTTTCATAATGATAATATAATGCTACTCGGGGGCTGATCGAGATAATACTACCCTAGGAGATCCATGGGCATGCCCCCGTGAAACGCCCGAAAATAACTTCTGAGGCATTTTGGGCGATCCTTTTTATCTTTTACTTTCTTTAATTTTTTTTTCTTTTTTCTACCTTCCAAAAGTGGAGGGGGGGGGGGGTTGCCATTATCCGCCCCTGCATAATGATGATAATGACAATGTACATGATAATGTTCATGACGATGACAATGTTGATGATAATCTTAATGGTAGAGTAAAATACTATATGAAATAGATATTAAATACTAATCTTACTCTATTGTTTCTTAATATCATGCCTTTGTTTTTTTATAAGAATCTACAAGATGTTTTATGCCAGCGAAGTATTTTATAGATTCAAGCAATAAGTTTTAATTTATTGATCTTTAACTTACTAATTGTAAAATAATTGTCACTTAAGTGTTACATCACATTTTTAAAAACTTAATAAGAGGCATCCTGCTTATTAGCTGAATCCATTTGATATCCGCAGCCACTTGTAAAAAAAAAAAACATAATCGGCCGATACAGTCTCCTACTTCACCAAGATGTATACATTGCGGTTACGATTTAGACATTTCTGTCCTTGGTAGTTAAGTCAATGGAAGAGTATTTGCGAATCTTAGAATTACCACCTTCCTTTATACCTGTCTCTTATACACATCTAGATGTGTATAAGAGACAGACATATCTCAGGCCGACTCGATCGACTGCAGAGGGGAGATGTGAAGTACAAAAACTAATCTCATTCGGGAGGGTGAACTTCATTGACTGCATAAGTACCATATACACAAAAGCGAGAGCATTCCAGTGGATGCGATCTACAACCGGGTGGGTGTGTGTGTGTGTATACAGTATATAATAATTTAAACCTTCGTTTTCACAGTTGGTGACTGTTTTGCAAAATCATTCGACGACCAAGAGTTTTTAATATCTGCTGACGGTCCTCAGAATGTTGGATGCGCAGTGTGCACATGTGACGCATCAGATGAACCAGTCTCACATTCCATCTACACACTTGAAACACCAATTCCGTTACCACCGGCTAGGTAGGCTTATATGTTGCAAAACTGTAGGCTTCTTGATAAGGAATGTTCTGCTTTCTGTATAATAATAATAATAACATATTGGTTATATAGAATAATGATTCCGATTGGTTTTCTCTCAGAAATGCAACATGTGACTACTCTCAGTGTGCTTGTTATGGTCATGATGTGTCAATTGTGTTCGACAACATAAGTGATATACCAAGCTGCACCTTCGGTTGTTTCTGCATCAGATCTCTTAACCAAGTATTGTGTGCAAATCCACGTGCATGTGAAGTGAGTAACAGGTGTCAAAATCCACTTGACTCTTGTGGGTGTCCCATCTGCACAGATCAAGGTAAACATTCATAATTATTGGATATAGTGAAATTTGGTCAATCGTATACAATCGTAAGATGTTTATAATTGTGTAAAAAGTGTTTGTATTGTTTAAACATATTTACATTGTACCTGATTATACAGTTGGTGACTGTTTTGCGAAATCATTCGATGACGAAGAAGTTTTAATATCTGGTGATGGTCCCCAGGATGTTGGATGCGCGGTGTGCACATGTGACGCCCCTATGCAACCAATCATCATTCCCTTCACGTTGCAAACACCAATTCCATTACTACCGAAGAGGTAAACTTATTCGCTTGTTTAAAGAGAGTTGCGATCATGCAACTTTATTTCAATATTATGGTTGTATAGAATTATTGTTTGGATTGGTTTCCTTATAGAACTGCAACATGTGACTACTCTCAGTGTGCCTGCCATGGTCATGATGATTCGGAAGTGTTTGACAACACAAATGATATTCCAGAATGCACTTTTGGTTGTTTCTGCATCAGATATGAGAATGTTGTGCTGTGTAAAGATCCGGGTGCATGTGAAGTGAGTAACAGGTGTCAACAGCCAAGAGACGTTTGTGGATGTCCCGTCTGTGAAGATACAGGTAAACCTCTTATTAATCTTAGTATGTACTGGAATGGTAGTATACAACCATAATGTATTTAAAAAGTGTACAATGTGTTTATCCTTTGTTTTCACAGTTGGTGACTGTCTTGCCAAATCCTTCGACGACCAAGAGGTTTTAATATCTGCTGATGGTCCTCAGGAAGTTGGATGCGCAGTGTGCACTTGTGACGCACCAGTTGAACCAATCACCATTCCCGTTATTACGCCAGAAACACCAATTCCATCTATACAGAAGAGGTAAGATTACATTCCAAAGTTCTACGCTAGTTAAAGAGGATCAAAATCTTTTCTGTGCAATAATGGTGTATGGATAAATACACAATTGCTTTGTGCTACCAGATGTGTTGATGCCTTTTCAAATTTTATCGTCACTGCTTTGAAAAATGCTCTATTGAGCTAATATCTATCATCTATCGTGCCTCTTTCTCTCTACTCGTGTAACCCAGTCGCGACTCGCACCAACTATTAATACAATTTGTTAATTGTAATTACTCCATTTGCAATGTTTCTAACTCTCGTTCTTTTATAATCTTTTGAACTTCGTTTCTGTAAAATTGTCTTGCTTCTCTTATTCCTGTATTCTCAAAACTTTTAAATTTCTCAAGAACAAGCTTCCTCCGTCCTCTCTTTCAATTCATCCCTTACAGGTCCTAAGTCGGTATTTGTCTTGCGCTGCATCTTCTAAAAAAATAATAATGTTGTTTGTATTGGTTTCCTGATAGAATTGCAACATGTGACTACTCTCAGTGTGTCTGTTATGAATTTGATGAGTCGCAAGTGTTCGATAACGCAACTGATATCCCGGAATGCACGTTTGGTTGTTTCTGCATCAGATCAGTTAATCAAGTATTGTGTGTGGATCCAGCTCCACTATGTGTAGTGAGTAACAGATGTCAACATCCAGGTGACGTTTGCGGATGTCCCACATGTGCAGATACAGGTAACAATGCTATATGTATTGGTTTCAGTGTAAATAAATCGTATACATTTATAAAGATAATTTTAATATATACGTGTTTGTATTGCTCAAAGATTCTTTTAAGCAACCGATCATTTTACAGTTGGTGACTGTTTTGCAAAATCGTTCGACAACGAAGAGGTTTTAATATCAGGTGACGGTCCTCAGGATGTTGGATGCGCGGTGTGCACATGTGACGCACCTATTCAACCAATTATCATTCCATTTTTCACACTAGAAACACCGATTCCAATAATACCGGCCAGGTAGGTTCATATGGTTCATACAATCAGAAATTATACAATTGTCGAAAAGGAATTGCGAACTTATAACTTCTTTACAATTAAAACTACAACAAACAATCATGGTATCTGGTATGCAAAGCTTTTGTTCAGTGTTTTGTGTCTAATTTCATATGGTTATGTAACATTATCGTTTGGGTCGGTTTGCTCATAGAACTGCAACATGTGACTACTCTAAATGTGCCTGTCATGGTTTTGATGAGTCGGAAGTGTTCGACAACATAAGTGATATTCTAGAATGCACCTTTGGTTGTTTCTGCATCAGATCTGAGAATGCAGTGTTGTGCGTGGATCCAGGACCATGTGAAGTGAGTAACAGGTGTCAGAATCCAGTTGACGTTTGTGGATGTCCCACCTGCACTGATACAGGTAACCCTTAGTTATTGGTTCTAATTTGATTCATCAATGATTTACAATTATTGTTAATGATTATTAATTATTATTTATAATTTATCATTTTACAGTAGGTGATTGTTTTGCCAAATCATCCGACAACAAAGAGGTTTTAATATCTGGAGGTGGTCCTCAGGTAGTTGGATGCGCCGTGTGTACTTGTGACCTGCCAATTGAACCAATCGTTATTCCATTCTTCACATCTTCAACACCAATTCCAATAGTACCGCTCAGGTAAAACTAAGCATTATAATGCTGTTGGAACTAAACTGTGATTTCTCATTTTAAGATGTTACACTGTCAAATTGGTTCCGAAACTAATCTGTTTGGGTCAAATTTACGTAGTAGGCTGTATGTCGAACTTCTCATGGAGAAATAAAAATAGTAATTATTTAAATTACTTTGATAATTATGATTATATATGTGCTTGAAATCGAATCTTTTGATCGTTACAAGTTTTCTTTTGTAAAAAAAGAAATAAGGCTTGCAAACATAGATTCGTTAAACGGACTGAAAAATACATTCTCTTCACAGTCTTGAAATTGAAATGTTAACACCACCTTTTACATTTCGTTAATCTGGGATTTTGGTTTATCATTTGCATAGAACCTCAACATGTGATTACACCCAGTGTGCCTGCCAGGGACTTGATGAGTCGGAAGTGTTCGACAACATAAGTGATATTCCAGAATGCACCTTTAGTTGTTTCTGCATCAGATCTGAGAATGCAGTGTTGTGCGTAGATCCAGGTCCATGTGAAGTGAGTAACAGGTGTCAGAATCCAGTTGACGTTTGTGGATGTCCAACCTGCACTGATACAGGTAACCATTAGTTATTGGTTCTAATTTGATTCATCAATAATTTTATACAATTATTGTTAATGATTATTAAATTATTATTTATAATTTATCATTTTACAGTAGGTGATTGTTTTGCCAAATCATCCGACAACAAAGAGGTTTTAATATCTGGAGGTGGTCCTCAAGTAGTTGGATGCGCCGTGTGTACTTGTGACCTGCCAATTGAACCAATCATTATTCCATTCTTCACGTCTTCAACACCAATTCCAATAGTACCGCTCAGGTAAAACTAAGCATTATAATGCTGTTGGAACTAAACTGTATTTTCTCATTTTAAGATGTTACACTGCCAAATTGGTTCCAAAATTAATCTGTTTGGGTCAAATTTACGTAGTAGGCTATATGTCGAACTTCTCATGGAGAAATAAAAATAGTAATTATTTAAATTATTTTGATAATTATGATTATATATGTGCTTGAACTAGAATCTTTTGATCGTTACAAGTTTTCTTTTGTAAAAAAAAAATAAGGCTTGCAAACATAGATTCGTTAAACGGACTGAAAAATACATTCTCTTCACAGTCTTGAAATTGAAATGTTAACACCACCTTTTACATTTTGTTAATCTGGGATTTTGATTTATCATTTGCATAGAACCTCAACATGTGATTACACCCAGTGTGCCTGCCAGGGACGTGATGAGTCGGAAGTGTTCGACACTATAGCCGATATCCCAGATTGTTCTTTCGGTTGTTTCTGCATCAGAGCCGATAACCAGGATTTGTGTATAGATAGTGTATGCCTATTGAGTAACAAGTGTCAAAATCCGAATTACATCTGTGGATGTCCCGTATGTGAAAATGCAGGTGATTATTGCATATATGCTAAATACGTCGGGTTTTTTTTAAAACGCTTGTTGTATCCTCTCGACTCTTGATGATTAGAATATTGTAAACTAACGCTTGTTTTAAACATTATGCAGCTGATGATTGTCTCGCCAAATCGTTTGGGAATGAAGACGTGTTGATATCTGGTGACGGTCCTCAGAATATAGGCTGCGCTGTGTGTACTTGTGACGCTCCATCTGATCCAATCCCATTTTTTATTCCAGGAATACAAATTCCAGTATTACCAAACAGGTAGAGGACTAGTATACAATTCTATTTTGATATTATTATGGACTTTGTAATTAACACTGTACTGCACAATCTCTAAACATGTATATGTTTACACATCCACTGTTATTATTGTTGTTGTTGTTGTTGATGTTGTTGTTGCTGATGCTGCTGTTGATATGTTGCTCTTGCTGTTTTTATCGTTGTTGTTGTCACTGTTGTTGCTGCTTGCCATAGCCTACCATTACCGTTATTGATATTATTGAATTATGGTTTTTATATTGTTATGGTTGTCATAGTTCATGTTGAATTTATTATTTTAATTCTGTTAGAGGTCATGCGTGTGATTACAGTGCCTGCTATGGCACTTTCTGTGGAGATTACAACTCGACCAACATCTTCGACACCGAAGCAGACATTCCCGAATGCGCAGTTGGCTGCTTCTGCTTAAGGAGCTCTGGCCAAGAGATTTGCCGCCCTCAACGAAGCTGTGAAATATCAAACAGGTGTCTGTTTCCTAGTTACGATTGTGGGTGCCAGGTCTGTCCAACAGGTAAAGTTACATGTACATTTATTCAATCGTTGAGATTAATTTTTATATACAAGTACGCTCATCTCTTATGAGTCTTTTTAGAATCATCAGTAACATTTTGATAAGAAAATAATAATTATGTCGCAGATTGCGAGCTACAGTATTTTATATCAGTTAATCATCATTTATTTTAAGTTTGTCATACATCATCGATTGTTGTCAGTGATTACCAATGTTCTGTCTTGAGAATGGTTCATATGAATAATAATAGTATAATAAGAATAAGGCACACAAGCTGTCTCTGTGCGCCAATACCATACTTGACTAAATAGGCCTATACAGATATATCATTAATATTATATTAGCTACCGGTACATTATCAATTAAAACAAATTAAATTAAAAGAACGTGCCAAGGGCTGGGGGTAAGTTATTCTTTTTTGTAGTCAACCCTAATCCATACGCAACTCGATTCACTCTGTTTGCCATCTGAAAATGTACACATCCCTAACCTAGGAATGAAGAGAAACTGAAAAACTTTTAATGCGATCATCAGCTGTAATATACAGTCGTTTCTAAATCATTATCTCACAGTTAAATGTGTTTTTAAAATGCACAGTTGAAGGAGATTGCGTTGCCGAAGCTGGTGGCATAATCGAAATCATTCCTGGTGGAGTAAGTAAAATTGTTGGAACGTGTTATCGCTGTGTATGTTTGCCTTTTATCATATTAACAGAAGACGAAGTTAACAGCAATCACTTACTCCAGATAGAGATTCTGAGACGGTGAGTTATATCTCTGAAGATGTTCTTACGGTTTTCTCTAACTTATAAATGTAACAATAAAGAAGTAGAATCTAAAACAGTAATGGGCCTTTCCAATAAGGCCCACCCCTTTGACATTGTTGCTATGGTTCCACAAGTGCTAGTGTAAACGTGTGTAATTGTGGGGCACCGCTTAGTTTTTTTGCTATTGAATATTAAATTCTGATTGGTCAGATCACGGACCTATTAATAACCTTATTAATAGGTCCATGGTCAGATTAAGGTATAGTCTGATTGACACGCCCATACGCAATTGTGGAGTGGCAGAGGGGTTAAAGTGTATGCAAATGATGATCTCCTTTCAGAGGGAGAGAGAGGTCACAGAAAAGAGTATGTTTTTTAACAAGTAAATGTATGACCCACCCCATAATCTACCTGGACCAAGGCATATGTGATGTGCTTGTTTGTCATATGTGTCTTAAAGTAACAATATTAAAATACCTTTATAAAAGGTATTTGGTACGTGAAAAAAATGATGTTTTTGAGATATGAAATTTGTTTTCTTTTTAGGTTAGCAAGATGTGAATGGGATAGCAGTCTTTGTCCTGATAACGTCTGATATGTGTAGATACATCAACTTTCTTTACATCACAAAAGTTTAATTTAGCTTGAGAAATGTTAAATTTAACTATCATATATAGGCATATACTTTATATTAACTTCATATGTAGCCTGCGGTGCTGTATATTGTTCCTATGTATGAATAATGTATATTACAAAGTATGACCAAAATGTTACAGGTTATTCATTAAGTACGACAGTTTGCAGAATACTATATTATAAAGTACAACAGACAGTCGCGGAATGTAGCTTTTCCATAATACAAAGTGCGGCAACTTGTTTTCTACAACTTGAGACATGTTATCAAAATAACATGTCATTGCTTATAATAAACAGTGACAATTTTATTACAATGTAAGACGGCTCACTTTATTACAAACTTACAATGTGCGACAGAGAGTTACCTTTACATAATGTGACGAAACTCTATTCTCACAAAGTGTGAGTTATTAAAAAGTGCGACAATATATTTCGAAGTTGGACAACAGCAGCTAGAATTTTAAAAAGTGGGTCTAGCATTAGTGTTGATGTACGACATGTTATTAGAAAGTGAGACAATTAAGTTTTGTTACAATTCAAGGTATTTTAATGTGCTGCATGCCGCAAAAGCTCGATGTAGAGTTTCTATAATAAAAACAACTTTTAATAAATTAATTTGAGTTAAGAATTGTTTTTTTTTTCTTTGTGTAAATTAATTTCATTATTGACAGAGCTAAAGGTATTATTTTGTGGGATGGCGTGTTGGATGGCCGAGCGGTTAAGGCCGCGGTGCTGGTTCAAACGGCACGCTCTCCTATGGTTCTGATTGTGGAACAAGTTTTCTTGGATAAGAATTTAATAAACCGTAGGCCCAGTGTACCCAATGGCTCGTGTGTATGGAACGCCAAAACAGAGATGAGATTTGTACTGCCACAGCAGTTTTGCACTGCTGACTGATTTTTGCACTACTGACTCTAATTTTTGCACTGCTGACTCTGTGTTTTGCACTGTTGACTCTGTGTTTTGCACTGCTGACTCTGAGTTTTGCACTGTTGACTCTGTGTTTTGCACTGTTGACTCTGTGTTTTGCGCTGCTGACTCTGTGTTTTGCGCTGCTGACTGTGTTGTGCGCTGCTGACTATGTGTTTTGCACTGTTGACTCTGTGTTTTGCGCTGCTGACTGAGTTTTGCACTGCTGACTCTGTGTTTCCGCACTGCTGACTCTGAGTTTTGCACTGCTGACTCTG